>NW_025335505.1:13299180-13478135 GCF_004798865.1 Varanus komodoensis | reverse complement strand
TGGCAAGTTCTTAAAGAGATGGGAGTACCAGATCATCTTATTTGTCTCTTGAAAAACCTATATGCAGGTCAAGAAGCAACAGTGAGAACTGGACACGGAACCACTGATTGGTTCAAAATTGAGAAAGGAGTTCGGCAAGGCTGTATACTGTCGCCCTGCCTATTTAACTTATATGCAGAGCACATCATGAGAAAGGCAGGGCTAGATGAATCACCAGTTGGAATTAAGATTGCTGGGAGAAATAACAACCTCAGATATGCAGATGATACCACTCCCATGGCAGAAAGTGAAGAGGATCTAAAGATCCTCTTGATGCGGGTGAAGGAGAGAGTGCAAAAGTTGACTTGAAACTTAACATTAAGAAAACTAAAATCATGGCATCCGGTCCTCTCACTTCCTGGCAAATAGATGGGGAAGAAATGGAGGTAGTGACAGATTTTATTTTCCTGGGCTCCAAGATCACTGCAGACGGGGACTGCAGCTAAGAAATTAAAAGACACTTGCTCCTTAGGAGGAAAGCTATGGCAAATCTAGACAGTATACTGAAAAACAGAAACATCACCCTGCCAACAAAAGTGTGTACAGTCAAGGCTATGGTTTTCCCAGTTGCAATGTATGGCTGTGAAAGTTGGACCATAAGGAAGGCTGAGTGCAGAAGAACTGAGGCCTTTGAATTGTGATGCTGGAGGAGACTCCTGCGAGTCCCTTGGACCGCAAGGCGATCAAACCGGTCAGTCCTAGAGGAGATCAACCCTGACTGGTCTTTAGAAGGCCAGATCCTGAAGATGAAACTCAAATACTTTGGCCACTCAACTCCCTGGAGAAGAGTCTAATGCTGGGAACAATAGATGGCAAAAGAAAAAGGGGATGGCAGAGAATGAGGTGGTTAGATGGAGTCACTGAAGCAGTTGGTTTGAACTTGAGTGGAGGGTGGGGATGGTGGAGGACAGGAAGGCCTGGAGGAATGTTTTCCATGGGGTTGCGATGGGTTGGACACGACTTCAGGACTAACAACAACAACAACAACAACATTTATATAAGTATTTATGATGTTGGAAGCCGTCCCGAGACTTATGCAAATGGGATGACATAGAAAAATTCCAAATAAATAAATAATAAATAAATAAATATACCCTTAGGCATTTTGGAAGGTAGGAAGAGGCCTCAATAGGATGCCCAAAATTTTTCAAGTCAAAAGGGTTCTGGTCGAAAGGGAGTTGTCAAAACTGCAGAATTTGGTAAAATGCAAAATGGAGACTACAGAAATTGTCCACCCTTGATATGAAGGCCCAAGTATAAAAATAAATTTAAAATAATTAGATTGCTTTCATTTCAATTCATCTATGAGAAGAAGACCAAGGCAGTGCTGTTCTCCAGATTCTGTTATCTTGGCAAGTCAGGCACAGTAGAATGTTCAACCTATTGTGCTTCATGGGACAACTCTGAGCTTTCCTGATTTACACATCCCTATTATTTTTAAAGCTCATAGAATTTCACTGGAAATTCTTTTTTTATGACTATGCACCAACTTTAGCTTCAGGAGCTTCCTTCCCTCATCTTTTCAGGTTAAAGGTGTCTGCTTTAAATGCTCCATCTTCTGTGGAGAATAGCCTTGTAAATAACTATCATCATCATCATCATCATCATCATCATCATCCTGTAATGCCTGCTTTGCATGGCCTCTGTGAAGTTAGTAGACCTGAAATCTTGTTTGTGTTACTGTCAAAGGCCTCTGTAATAGTTGCTTAGCGACATTCTGAAGGGAAGAGGGAAAGACAATTTCTTTGAATATTTATAGATGGGACCTGGATGAGGTAAATTCAATTCTGATTGGCTGGGGATGCTTTCAATGTGCAAAAGAGCAGCAGGGAAATGACAACTAAGGTATGACAGTTGACAGAAGTTTAGTCAGAGTCAAAAAGAATTAGTGGTAGAGAGAGGACAGAACAGGGTGGGGTATGGTGTTTGAAAAGAACTAGAAAGCTGAGGAGAAATTAAATAGCTAAGATATTACTATTAAAGCAGTCCTTTTCTGTCCCTTGTGTCGGGTGAAGGGAGCAGGTAGTTGCATTAAGTTCTTGCCAGGAAAAGGTTTCAGATACAGACAGTAAAAATCCAGATAAAACATCCAAGCCAACAATAATACAATGTGAGGAGTTTCAGATACAAGAGGAAGACTGTACCAGAAGTTAGATCTGACTAAAAATATGGGATTTGAGCTATACCTGTCTGACCAAGAAAGGGATCTTTGGGTTGTGGCAAACCTCTTGTTGAAAATGCCAGGCTTATGCATGGCTGATGTGAAAAAGGTAATTCCATGTTGTGCACTGTTAGGAAAGTGCTATGAAACTGCTAACAGAGCTTTGGTTGTTGGGCAGTATTAAAATTATCTAAATAATTAATTAACATCATGCAACCATTATAAAAATCTATGGTACACCCAAACTTAGAATATTGGATACCATTTTGGTCACTGCACCTAATTGTGGAGTTGGAAAAGTACAGAAAAGGGGAGCTAAGATGATCGAGCATCTGGAACAACTCCCTGTGAGGAGACATCGCAATATCTGAGATTGGTTAGCCTAGTAAAAACAGAAGGAAAGTAACAGAAGTAAAAAAAAGAAGGAAAGAGAGAAATGATTGAACTGTGTAGAAGTATTTGAAATGGAAGGGCCATAGCAGAGTATACACGTAGCAACGCAGTGAATCCAAGTTCAATCCCTGCTATTTCCAGTTAAGACTGTCAGGTAGAAGATGATGGAACATCCAGGGAACAGCTGCTGGTAAGTTTTTTGTCCACCTTCCACAGTACTAGAACCTGGGGTCATACCATGAAGCTGTTTGGGGGGAGATTCAGGACACAGTATGTAGTTTAACTATGGAATTCACTTTCATGAGATGCAGTGATGGCTTTCAACTTGGATAGCTTTAAAAGGGGATTGAACTAATGCATGGAGGAGAAGGCTATCCATAGCTTGGAGTACAAATGGCTATACACTCACTCTAGTATTGTAGGCAGTGTGCATTTGTGCATCAGTGTGCAACTGTTGCTGAGGAATTTGAACAGGAGGTGCACTCATCCTGCTTGAGGGATCCTGTGAGCAGCTGGTTTGCCACCATGTAAATAGAATGCTGGACCATGTCTGTTGTATGTTATGTTATGTTATGTTAGTGAGGTTTGGTCTGCAGTGAAAGAAGTCCTAAGCATTTTGTAACAGCAATAGTGTCTCTGGGTCCTAAAGAATTGTCAGTAAGCAGTCTTCTGAAAATCCTAAAATAAATAAAAATAATTCCATATTGTCTGTTTTTAAATACATCACCTGGTTTAACTGTTCAGCTTGTCTCTAATGTTGGTGCCCACCTCACACCTAAGCCTTTTGTACCAGCCACTGAAAGTTTTTAAGGTGTTCTAACAGAACTGGTGGCAGTGGAAAAGGATCACCTTGTGGAACTTCAAGCCATGGATGAAGAAATTCTTTACACCCAGAAAGATAAGCATTTTCTCTAAATTTTAAAAAAAAACTCTTATGCGGGACTATCCTACAAAGAGCCATTTCCCCATAAGTAGTGGCAGTCTTAACTGGAAATAGCAAGGACTGAACCTGGATTGGCTGTATTACTAAGCATATGCTTTACTGCTTTGAACTATGGACATTCCCCTTTTAAATATTCCCATATCCATGAGGGCCACTCACAGGGTAATTCCCAGCATGGTAAAATGTTATTTGAGCTGGTTTCTTGCTTCACTGAGTCTCTTAAAGAAGGCATTTTTCCAATGAACAAAATAATGTTAGGTATAGCAGATTCGACTCAGAAGCCACTCATACTCAGTACACAAGAAATATTTACCTTTGCAACCCATTAAAATAATTAAACAGGTATAAAGTGAGCATGATTAGTTATTCATATCATTAAAAGCTCATTAAAATGCCAGAGGAACTGAAATTAATTACTATGATTTGTGAGGTCATTAGAAATGTGCCAAAGAAAAAGGAAAATATAGAGGAAATTAGCTAAAGTATTCATTTGTCAGTCCGTGTTTTAATTGGGCAAATATATCTCTGTAGCTCAATAAAAGTAAGCTTCAGTGAATGGTACTACGTATCTCTTCTAGGACACCATCCAAGCATAGTGTCAAATACTCTGAAGTACACACATTTCTCCATGAAGGAAGACTGCTTCATTGTTGTCAACCTTGAAAAATACAAAATAATTGCCGAGATACTATTATGTTACTTATGGGGGAGCCAGGGGGTTACTATCCTCTAACCTTTTCTGTGGTCACCCTTAGCTGCTACTTTTAGAAGGCTACTGGGAGACATGTTTGGGTTAAAGTACAGGAAGTTGGAGGTTATGAATTCTGTTTATAGCCCTCTAGCTTTGCCCCCATAATTTGACCTCTGAGAGAAAAACTAAAGCAATCTTGTTTATGAGAAACTAATTCTCATACACTGCAGAGTCCCTTGACTGTGACATCATTAATGTCTGGTCCACAAAAGCATGTCTGCCACATGGTAAACTCAACAGCCAGTGAATAAACTATCACAGAACTGAAAGCAAATCCCATTAGTGCAAAGGTTTTCAGTGGAACCAATGTACACATTCAGTTGCAAGAGTTCATATCCATTTACAGATGTCTCATATGAGTGCAATGGGTGTGCAAGCTGAGCAGCACTGAGATCGCTGGTTCTGGGAACATATGGGTGCTGGTGTGAATGTCATATGACACACTGCACGTGTACAAGTGCATGTACATAGGTCTTCAGTAGTTTAAACAAAGACATGTAGGCCAGGGTCTATTTCTGTGGTGGCATCGCCCCATCTGCCCCCCTCCCCAACAAATTTTCTGAACCTTCTTGACTGTTTTTAAAATTCATTATATTCAGGTGAAAAGAAATGATGAGCCAGGCCATTAGTTCTTCAATGCAATGGCCAGTTGCACCTTACAGCTCCCTTAATGCCTCTTGACAGTTCTGCCTCCACAGCACAAAAATGGCTATGCACCATGCATAGCCTTTAAAGTGGTACTCATCCGCACAACTACTGCCAATGTTACGTTTTAGTGTCATGGATTTAAGGAATATGCATTGAAAAATGCATCAACGATACTTTAAATTTTGGTTTGAAGGCCATTTGCTAATCAAGGTACCATAAAAACTTGAAGATGATGGCATTCTCCCACATTGAAATAAATGGGGCACAGCCTGCTCACATCAAGTAGTGTGTGTCTAACAAAGCCCCTCAGAGAACTGAGGATATGAGAAATCTATTACAATAGTATTTTCTTAGTTAAAACACTTGGGTTCAGAATTGACACACTGCTGGTTTCTCCCAGTGACTGGCCATCTTTTGGTAGCTTTGAAAGCTTTTATTGTCACTCAACTCTCTCCTCCTTCGTAATTGCTTCATAGCAGGAGGCACTCCTATACACCATTAAGTGTGAGTCCGATCCCTGCTGACATGCTCTCATTCTCCCGTATTCTAGTAATTTTTTGCCAAGTGTCTTCAGTCTTCTGTATTACCTCCTGTTGTACTAACTCATTATCAGCTTCCTGTGTTTGTGCTTTCCTTGCCTCATTATGAAGATGCCATCACAAAAATGTACTTGGAAATTAGCTCTTCCCCACACCCACACACACACACTCTGATACATGCAGCTGCTGCATTGCCTTCAGGTGACCCTGGTTTAGTCTTGTTATCCCAGCAGGTCATTCCCTGATACTTTTGGCAGGAGGCATGTACACATTTGTAAGCACTCTACTGGTCCTGCTTGATGTCTTACCCCTGGAAATGGAACAACTCAGCAGGAGTAGAGTATTCACTTCAGAGAATTCTTTTTTATTCCCCTCCTACTGTGAATGATGCCCCCATGCTGTTATACCCAGTTGACTTTCTGGAAGACATAAATTTGTTAAGATCTAAGAGACTAAGATCATCTGAGCTTTTGATGCTCACTGCCTACATTCCATAAGGCACTCTGCTAATGTGACTGTTTGCCTCTTTTGTTTGTCTTTTTGGTGATATGCTGTTGCTCTTCATCAAATTGCCTACATAACATAAGGGTAATATGCCAAATATTTCACATGGTGAAAAAAATCAATATGCGACAGTTTATTGCTTTTCTCCAATGGAATCCTGTCTTTCATTTTGGATTGCGCCCCATTAGTGGAATGGAGTGATGTGAGAATTTCTACATCATGTGCCAAAATGTCTTGAGTCACCCATCCTAGACTAAAAGTGACTCAGTAGGAAAAACTGCAATATATTAAACAAAGGCATGGTTACACTGCCAAATCCTGTTCCAGTCATATAGCTTTATATTGTTTGCATATGCTGCCTGCTTGTTATAGAGCCCAAAAGGTGCTAGTTTTGACTTGTAAGATTAAAAAGGTACTGGAACCAATGCTATCTGAAGGAACACCAACTCCTGCATGAACATAGAGAAGCATTCAGACCAGCATTGGAGGTCCTACTCTCTGGTCCATGAGCAAGAGTTGGGTACTATGAAGGGAGATATCGCATTGGTGGCCACAAACTTTTTGAACTCTCCCCCACTCCTGAGATATACATATGGCTTCACCACCCCCCACTCTATTTTTTTTAAATCCTGAAGACTCACTTACTCCCATCTGCATTCGGTGCATCTGGTACTATGTATGTTTAATTGTCACTGTATGGTCATGTTTTGCAGCATAGCAAGCCACCTTATGAGGACACTGCCTTGAAAGGTGTGTTAAAAATTTCTTAAATAAATAAATTATAATAAAATCAATGCAAATCATGCCCTTGAATGCTAACATGTAGAAATTATTGTGGGCTTTTCAAGATGGCAGTGAGAGAGTTAGTCCATTACCTGATACTTATTCTGATAATATTTTATGCCTTTTCCAGAAAAAAGCTTACCGAAAGAATACTTTGTATATTAATGTTCCACTTTTCCTTCAAAGAATTCAGTGTCTATACATGACTGTAGGATTTGGTGAGGCGAGAGGAACATCAAAACTTCCCTGCTCCATGGTATAATGTCCAAAGTCAACTCTGGTTCTGTTAATACTTTGGTTTATCGGGGAATTAGTTCCTTGTCAGAAATTAACACTGTTTAAACCCAAGATGACTCACTGACCTTATCAGGAGAGACAAACAAATTCAGAATTTTGGTTCAGTCTAGGGCAGAGAGTTATGCATCTCTGGCATTCCCTTTTAACTCTACTGAACAGTATCCTGACGAGAGATATAGAATGCATATAGAAGATTGCAGTGAATCACCCCACACACATCACCACCACCACCCATCAAGCCTAGAGCTTAGAGGTTACTTCTTGCCATTTAGTCTTATGTCTTGGTGTTTCATGCATCTTCACTGATTCACTGGTTCACTGATTTTTATAAAAGGTCTTTGTGTCATTCAGCAATTGCATCACAAGGTCCTTATTGGCAGAGCTACTTATTGAAGTCACTTTGGTTGGAATGGGATTAAAAGAGATTAATTTCAAAGTGACACTAGAACAACACACGTGGCTGGCTTGCTGTGGACTTCTCAGTGGACTTGGAAGGTGATTGACTGGAAGAGAAATGTTGCAAGTTTGTCTCCTTGACATGTTCCTAGCACTTTCTCATGAGGTTTATATTTTCAGTGATCTCTTCTGTCTTCAGGAGTAATAGAATGGTCTATCTCCAGAAGTAGATTGATTCCTGAGAACCATTCAGGAGATACTTTCCAGTTGATAACTTTGTGAAACATTGATGCTTTCTTCTATCAATCAATGTCCTGTCCTCTATCACTCAATGAAACGTTTCCAGATCCCTGTGATTGTGTTTTCACTGGGGATTACCTACTTCATATCTAATAACCAATCTACACTAGCTAAAGTTAAATACCTGAGAGCTAGAGAGTTTTAAGGATTATTTGGTGGGTGCAGAAAAATAATGGTGGTAGCAGAAAAGACCTCAGGAAGAATGGTCTATTTTGCCTATTTTCTCTTCTGCTCACAAAGGCTTGCCAGGCTATGATATCAGCAGTCTGGAAAGGAAATCTCTTTAGCTATTCCCTTTTTCAATGGAAGACACCACTGCCCACCACCCTGTCCTTTTCCCCAACATGAGGGATTTTACCACTGGGGACAGGAACAGGGTACATGCAGCTGGGAGAATCAGGGAATCAAACAGGATTGAGTCAAGGTCTGGTCATTCAGGCTGTGGCTGTATTAATTCTTCTCAGAATAATATCTCCAATTTCAAACCACTGAGACTGCTGAATAATCCCCTCCAAGCACAGTTTAAAGTGCTCATGCTTAACTTTTAGGCCTTAAGACTGTTATCCTAAATCTACTTCTGAGAGGATGCAAATCCTGTAGAAGATACTAGGATTTATTTCCAAGACAACTTATTTAGACTTAGTATAAAAGGCTTGGAATCACTCCAGGGTGTCAGAAGAATGGTTTTCTTACATTTATATTGATACCATTTCCAAAAGATCTTTTTGGAGAGCCCACCTTTCCCACTGCCTTCTGAGACGAGTTAAACAATAGCTGCACAGAGGGCCTTTTCGAGCCTTTCTCTCATGCTTTAGAGCAAAGTCTATCAGCTCAAGCAACATGGATAGTTAAAAGCATATGTATGTAGGTACCAGATGAATATCATTATATTTCTTATGCTTTTTAGATCTCTGGTACTTGGTGATGATGTGGCGATTGTGGTAGCTGCCACTGAAAGAGCATGAAGCAATGGTTAGAGTGTCAGATTAAGGGTATATGACTCATTGACTGACTTTGGACAAGTCCCCTTCTCTCAGACTAATCTATTTCCCACAGTTAATTTAAGTATGAAATGGGAAAGAGGACCACATATGTATCTTTGAGCATCTGGGAGTAAAGGTAGACATAAATATATTTGATCAATCAGGTATGGTGCCTACTGCAAATCCCTTCTCCCTCCCTCAAAATTAACACTCTCTTAAATGGGCATATCCAAAACTGTCCCTTTGTCTAGAACTTTCTTTCTACAGATACAAAATACATATATGGGGAAGTATTTCCAGTTTCTAAATACTGTACTCTCCTTGAAGAAAACAACCAATAATTTCAAATCTTTTAGTTGTTCTCTTTTATTGAAGGAAAACACAATCTGGGAAAAATGTAAAAAAATGCCCTGAGGGACAAAGAAAGTGGTTATTAATGCTCTACACATTTTAAAAATGTAGATTTCTTTCTTCAGGTGTTGCAGAAAAAAAGGAAGCATGTAACACTCTAGTAAGCTGATACAACTCTGAAATATCTTAACTCAGCTAAAAGTAGATATAAGCTTGTGATATTCTGATTATTTTGTTACACCAAAGCATATGGAAACAACCAAAACCAAAGAAAATTATCAATACTTATATAATTGTTTTTTAAAACATTTAAAGTTAACATTCATATTTAATAAACTAAAAATCATATGCATGATTAAAATCAACACAAGGAAGAAACATGAAGAAAAAACACGAATGCTCACTTTATATATATGAATGAATAAAACTCCACTCGTTTAACCATGAGATTTATTAGGCTGAAAAGACAGAACATGCCTACTAATTTGTAATAATGATTATGCTTAATAACAGATACAAACCAACCTCCTATCCACTGCACATTACACACTTGAATCTGAGTAACCTGTATTACCAAACAAAGCAGCAGAAAAAGCAAAGCAACACAGAATGAAAAAACCCACCCTCAAGAGTGTCTCCAGGTAGATTAACTTGAAGACAAGCTTTGGCTGTCAAAAACAGCACTGACATCTATTCCATGGAAAACCTGCACAAGGATATTTTCACCTAGTAGCAGCTGCCTGCTAGCTATCTCCCAGCTTGACTGTGCTTCATACTGCAAGGATGCCCTGCCAAATGCTTCTCTACTGAATCCTGAAAAAAACAGAGATAGAGAAAAACTGTGATGTACCCTGAACAGAAATTGCATGGAACTGGAAACATGTTGCTTACAATTGCCCTCATTATCTGTAGTTTTAGGCAACTGTGATATCATTCATTTGGCTCCTTTCTTTTTTAATATGGTTTTGGATGCAACCCTAGCCAATTGCTGTGCCCCCCCCCCCCCCGCCCTCCAGTTTGTTGTATGACATTTAGAAAGGAGTAAGGGAGACAGAAATACACAAGTCCTACTCAGTTGGACACCACTGTCCAACCTCAGGGAGATGACAGAAGAAGCAAGACCATTCCATCTACCATACCAATAATCTACTTTATTTTTCCTCTTTGCTTTCCATCCATTTTCCTTGTGTCTTTTTAGATAGCCAACCTATGAGCAGGAATTGTTTCCTTTGTTGACTGATTAAAAGCTACTCCAAGAGTTTTGATAAGGAAACAAGTAGAAGCATAAGAAACTCCAATTCCTATTTTCCTGAGTAAAGATGAAGTAAGTGTGTATTCAACTAGAACAGGTTTTCTAGATCTGAAACAAGAGGAAAAAACCTGATGCCCTATTGGTGTAGGGGTGCTTTCTTGGTAGGGGATCAGGCTGATTTCCCTGCAGCTCCCTCCCTTGGGTGGTGATACTTCAGCCCTGCATATCAGCAAAACCATCTACAGGGTTGAGATAATGGCAGGTTTATTCAGGTTAGAAATTTGCTGTAACGCCTCCTAAAACAGCTCTTCCACTATTAAAAAAGTTACCATACATTTCATTGTTCCCTTGTACATTCTTTGCTTTTTCTTTGAAGGAAAGAAGACTGAAAAACTGGGATGCAACAAGATTTTTTTTTTATTTCTTTGGTAGAGGGAGGGAGTGTGGTGTCTTGCTGTTAATTGTTAGACACACCAGAGGCTTCTTTCAAGTTTGTTTCAAGTAATTCTTCAAATTACCAGCTATCCTTGCTATAATGATCCCCCAGCATGCCATGAGTCACATTTCCTGTTGCAATGATGCTACTGCTAAAGACACCACATTGTGATGGCATCCAAGGAGAGTATGGCAAGTTAAGCATTTGAGTAAACAATATTCTTCCTATACTAAACTGCTACTAAATTTTACTGTAAGACAAATTTGAAGTTATTTTGTGAACTTGTAATTTCAAGTTATTTCAAGTTATTTGAAGTTATTTACTTTTTCCTCAGATGAAACAATGCTTCAATAACACTAGTTAAATTCTGAAGCAGAGCTCATACATCCCATGGGTTGTGCCCAGAAGAATGAGCTAAACAAATGTGGAGACCCTTATCTCAGGCAAAGCTTTTTACAAAGGTCATGGTGAGTCAAAATTATTGTTGACGGGAGTAATATATCTCAGGGCATTTGTGCACATTTTTCCTGCCCATTACCCACTCTAGTTAAAAAAACCGCTCATGCTCTGTGGCTACTACCTTTTCTACCAGAGCAGTTCAATGTCACAGCCCAACTGATCATAAAACATATTTTACATACATCAACGACTGACACTAATCCAAAGAGACAAATTCATTTCCATGTAATGTTACCTTTTCTAGTAGCAACTGAGCAGTTCCCCTTAAAAGAAAGACTCTCGGGCAAAATGCACTGGATCTAGTTAGCGTGCCACAGGGATTTGTGTGCAGTGCAACTGAAAGTGTGTTTGTCTGCCAACCTATTTTTTGTCTGTCGGTCGTATGAAATGTTCTTTAAAGGTTTGAAACCATGCTTAAAGGGGAAACAAACAAATAAATAAATAAAATTCCAGCACCAATGCCAAACTCTTCTAGCTACTTTAATTTCCCCACATTTAATCCTATCGGGTCTGGAGGGAGCCTCAGTTGTGACCAAACTAATTACACGCAGCCCATCTCTGCCTGAAAACAACCATCAAATGCTCACTTACAGTACTAAATGGCTCTTGCTTCTGACCGCAACTGTACTTCACAGAAATGTGGGGGCAAGCTTTTCTCAATGTCCACTTTTGCTACCACTTAAAGCAGAGGCATCAAATCAACTAGAATGCAGTGACATTTAGCACTTGCAGGTATTCTTTGTAAGACTGTAAAAGGTTTTCTGCGAGTGTGTCCACATCATAAAGACGGCTGCTGGAAAAATAGGAAAAAATGTCGGTATCAGGGGAGAAAAAGTTGGAATGGAGATTGAAGGATTTTTGAAAGAAGCACTGAAATATAGAGAACTGCCTAGCTATGAGTGAACTTATGTCTTCAGAAAGCATCAAGGTATCCATTCCTCTATACAATTTATGATTGAAATTCACATTTTTCCCCAAGATCATTTATGTATATACAGGCATGGGGAGTCTGCCTGCCCGCATCATTACATTGCTTGTTGTCTTCACACAGAGGGTGACTTTGTGAAGATGAATGTGTGTGGAGGAGAGAAGGGGGGGGGGTCACAATCCAGAAGCCCAGGTCTTTTGCAAAGGAAAGAAGGAAAGATGCTAGGGCATTTTTTAAGCCTCAACAAGCAAGTTCTTCCAGAGTACACAGTCAGTTCCTCTGCTTTCTAAACCTCCACAAAATTGTTCCGGCATTGCTCTTAGCCCCTTCTCCTCTATTCTTCCCTGTTCTGGTCCACCTCCTGCCACATTATTTTGTAACTGTTTGATCTATTTTGTCTAAGCTCCATGTTTTCTTCCACTTCTGTGATCCATTGAATTAAAGATGCTGTCTGCTTTGCAAATTTCCTGTCGTGGATGGCTGTCAGCAGTCCTGGCAGTGCCCAACTCATCTGAATAGCTGGGCACTTGATTGTTTTCTTTGTTGATCACCATGAGGCCTGGTGCTGTTGCAATGGAGCTATTAGTACCATGTGACATGAATATGGGCTTTCTATTCTAAGATAAATGTTGGTATGACCAGGAGAAATAAAAGACAATAGCAAGAAGAAACAAAATAGCTAAGGAATTCTCCACAAGAACTATCAATTAATTGTACAATATGCTCTTTTGTGGCTGAACTGATAATGATAGTATTTTCCCAGAGTACTTCAACACCAGTCCAAATCTGGAAGGCTAATATTGCGAAGTCTGTTATATATTTAGTGCTACACTGAGGAATCTCTTCTATTCTAAGGCAACCTTCTAAAGGAAATAATAGTCATTGTTCTTTTTTCTGACTTCAAAAACTGATCCAGTGTGACTTGCTGAGAAAGAAGGAGACTAATGGGGGAGCATAAGATAACTTTATTGATTCATCTCCTTCCCCCCAGATGAATAACGCCTACAAGCAAAATGACTTCAAAGGGAACCATTGATTGCAAGACAATTGGAACACTGAGGGAACAGAACTCATTCACACTAAGTAAGCTGTGTGCAGGCTATAAACTCCAACACATTAAAGAGAGATTACATAAATTACTGGAAGATAATGTTTGAGTGTTTACTAGCATGCTAGTAGTAAAATCATTTTTTCAAGTCAAGTTACACCAGCTCTATTTCGGTGAGTTGCCTCTTGTTCCCAGGGGGACTCCTGTGTGTGACAGTACACCAATGATGCAATCTCATGTAGAGTTAGGAGAGCATATCAGTATGGTTAGACATCGAATAACCCAATCACACATATGTGTTTAAGGGAAAGACTATACTTCAGTAATGGAGAACATGATTTGTATGCAGACAGTTCCAGGTTCCATCATTAATCTCTGCAGGTAGGGTGAAAGGAGAGTCCTGCCTGAAACCCTGGAGAAACACTACCAGTTAATGTTAACAAAACTAGACTAGCTCATTTAATGGTCTAATTCACTAGAGTTTCTCACTACCATGACTGCTTGTTGTGATGGCTGAACTGGGGAAAATTGTTTTCTCGTTGTTGGTTCCAGGGTCTTACTGAGTTGCATGACGAGAGCTGCACAAACAAGCAGCCACTCCGGTCATCTGAACTCTGTTCTTAGCAACACACACATCACATTGCTTTAACAGGTTTCTCCTCTTATTGGGAGTTGTTAGGTCTCTCTTTTGGATGCACAACTCAATATGGTGAGGGGATCTGAGAGTGTCAAAAAAACTAAAAGCAATGCTGCCTGAAGGCCAGACAATCTTACTAAGGTGGTCTCCTAGCATGATCACCCAAGGCAGAATGATCAAGGCTGAGACACCAGACTAAGATGTGTCCATTCTCTTCAGGAATAAGGGTCATATCAGCAAAAAAGAGAATGGATTTCATTAATGACAATGGAAGCATGGAAACTTCTGAAAGCGAGGTACTGGGCAGCAGTGGTAGTTGAAAGCAACACTGGTGGAAGATCTTTCACAGACAACAGTAGTGATACTCAAGCTAGCTCTTGTTAGTACTCCACAGAAGGATGTGTTAATGGTGAGGAAGAGGACTACTACACAGTGCTTATCTCAAAAACTCTATGATGAAAGAATCCAAAATGAAGCAAAAGATAGTACCAGAAGATGAGACCTCCCCAGGTTTTAAGATACTTCATGAGCTACTAGGAGCAAAAGACAAGTAGTGCTGTCACTAATGATGCTACTAGATCAAATCTGAAAGGGAATCTAGCAGCATACATGCACACAAGAGAAAGAAAAATCCAATGCTACACAATACATGCAATTGGGACATGGAACATGAGAAGTATGGGACAAGGCAAACTGGAAATCATAAAGTAAGAAATGGAAAGAATGAACATCACTTGAGCAAACTAAAGTGAACTGGAATGGAACACTTTCAATCAGACAAGTGTTTTAGCCCAGAAATGACAAACTCTGAAGAAATGGGATGGCTCTAATACTGAGACAGGATGTAGAACAGTCAGAAAGAGGCCATAATGAAAAATTCAACCAGTGATATTAATCAGAATTGGTGGAAAGCCTATCAGCATAACCATCACTCAAGTGCATGGTCCAGCAGTAGACGCAGAAGAAGAAATTGAAAATGTTAATACAGGTGTTCAAAGAGAAAATTGATAACACTCCAAAACAAGACATGTTGCCATTCCTAGGTGACCAGAATGCAAAACTAGGAAACAAATCAAAATTAAATGTTATAGGAAACTTTGGCCAAGGGGTAAGAAGAAATGGAAGAGAGCAAAAAAGATGAGAAACAAGAGAGCTCTTCCAGAAGATCCAAGAAATCAGAGAGAAATTCAAACCTAGATTAGGAATTCTAAAAGACAAACAAAGGAACATATTGTCTGACCAGGAGAAAATAAAGATATGGTGGAAAGAATATACAGAACCATACAAAAGAGATGAAAGGATAAGAGTATTTTTCAAAAGTGGAATCCTATGAGGAAGACCCTGCAATATTAGAAAGCAAAGTATAAGCTGCCTTGAAAAAAAAATGGTAAAGAATAAAGCATCTGGAGTAGATGGAATATTTATTTATCTAGCAAACTTCTATGCCGCCCCATTCGCCGAAGCCTCGGGGCAGCTCACAATACCAATAGAACTATTCCAAGCTGCAGAAAATGAATCAATCCAGTTCATAACAAAATATTTCAACAAATTTGGAAAACAAAACACTGGCCCACAGACTGCAAATTCATTCATTATTAATAAATAAATTTATTATTCATTTTTATGCCACACCCATAGCTGTTCAATATATATTTCAATATATATATAGGAGATGCAGAAAAGTACATAGGACCATTGCATTAATCTTCTACAGAAGCAAAGTGATGTCCAAAGTGTTGTAACATGGACTGAAAAATGATGGATGTTTGCGCTCAATTCAAGAAGCAAGAGGCACTTGAAATCATATCACAAATATACATTGCCTACTAAAGTGCACCAAAGAATTTCAGGGAAAGATCAGTCTATCCTTTATAGACTATAGCAGTCTTTGACTGTATGGATCACAAGAAGTTATGGATGATCCTGAAAGGAGCTACAGTTAGGACATAATATAGAGAAAAGAATGGTTTCCCATAGGCAAAGATGTCAGACAGGGATGTATCTTACCTCCCTGCCTGTTCAATCTGTGTGCAGAACATATCATAAGGAAAGCTAGATTAAAGTCAGAGGAAGGGATGAGCATTGGCAAATGAATTATCACTAATTTAATACATGCAAATAATAACATACTAATGATTGAAAGAAGCAATGATTTGAAACAAATCCTGATAAAAGTGAAATAAGGAAATACAAAAACAGGACTGCAGCTGAATATTAAAAAAATAAAAATCATGTTCACAGAAGAAGTGCATACTGTTACTGTTAATAATGAAAAAATGGAATTGTGAAAGATAGCACATACCTCAGTTTGGTCATTAATTCAAAGGGATAACCAAGAAATTCAGAAAAGACTAAGACTTAGAAAGGCAGCAGTTAAGGAATTAGAAAAGATAATCAAATGTAAGGACATTTTACTGTAGACCAATGTGAAAGCCATCAAAACTATTGTATTTCCAATCATAAAGGACAGGTGTGAAAGAGAGACAGTGAAGAAATCTAACAGGAAGAAAATTGATGTACTTGAAACATGGAGATGGAGGAGAGCTCTGACAATTCCCTGAACTGACAGAAAGACAAGCAAATGGGTCCTAGATCAGATCAAATCAAAGCCCTCCCTGGAAGGAAAAATGGCAAACTGAGATTGTCATACTTCGGACACATCATGAGAAGGCAAGAAGACTCCCTGGAGAAGACAATCGTGTTAGGGAAAGTTGAAGGCAGAAGATGAAAGGGAAGATCAAATATGAGAGGTATTGAATTGATCAAGGAAGTCACAGCTTTGGACTTGGAAGATCTGAATAAAACTGTCACGGACAAGACATTTTGGAGGGCTTTCATTCATAGGGACATCATGGGCTGAAGATGACTTGATGACATATAACAACACACTGAAGTAGTTATAAGGATCATAACATATAAAGAGTGGTGTATGAATAGTTATCAAATAGGGAAAAAAACCTAGAACTTCCTTGTAGAAGGGCACAAACAAACATAATCCAGGTAGCATACAGAAGAATGTAACTCTGAGGAAACAAAGCGATCATAGCAGCATTTCAATTAGTCAAGAAAGGAATCTTTTAATGGTAGGGTGTTTTCTGCTCTTACAGTCAGAATTCCAAGAACTGCCTTTACTTTTCTTTCAAAATAAAGCATGGTTTTAATAGAAGAAAAACAGGTTATAATTGGAGAAGTTTCCAGGTTTCTGAAGTGTGCAAGAGGGGATGGATAGTTGCACAGTAAACAGGATGCTAGAAAAATGAAATCAAGGCTAAACTGAGGTTGTGGGAGTGAGAAAAACTTTAGATATGTAACACAGGCGGGATGTAGAACTGATGGGAGATCTGCTGAAGATGCAGGGATGTGAGGGGTGGAGAAAAGTGCAGTGCTAAATGAAACCAGGCATGGGGTGCAAATAACCTTCACCTGTTTCTTAGTCAAATTGAGAGCAAAAGTGAGATGGATGGGGAGACTGACAGGGGCGTTTGTGCAAGGTGGTATGGAAAAAAGAGGGTTGGGGTGAAGTTGCTGCTTAGACTAAGGATGACAGGCAATGTGGGAAGGATGTACAATATGTTAATTATTATCACTTGAATGGTAGACATGGCAAGAACAAAGATAGGAGGGAGAAGGGAGAGCAGATAAGGTGTTTGGGATCAGTAGGAAGATTTGCTGGTGGTGGCTGGGTTGAAAGTCACACTGCAATTGATAGTAGAGGCTCTGGGAAGAGGCGTGGAGGAGAGGGAATGTTTCACCCTGGTAATTAAGATAATGGGTAAAATTGTGGAAAGTGATATATGGAGAAATGCAGAGATTTCTTTTTCAGTGGGAGTAGGCATTGAAACAGGTATTGATTGGCTATGGAAGGGAAAGAAGGTGATAAAAAATCTTCAGGAGGAGGGAAGGGTGGATATTCACTGGTCAATCACAAACAGGGTGCCTACTGGGATGCATGCCTAGAGTGGGAAATAGAAGTGGGTGGAAATAAAACCACAGTAAAAAAATGGAAACAATGATGGGCCAGAAACAATGATACTCTATCAGAATCATCATGGTAAGTGATCACCAATCATGGTAAACACCCACCAATACTTCTTGTGATGTACAACCCAGCCAATACCTTACTATCTGATAAGATTAGTCTAGATCTCAATCAGTTCTTTGAATTCAATTCCAACAGCTCTGACTCTTTTTTTTTCCTTTAGGTGAACGGGCTTCCTTGCTTCCTTTGCTTTCTCTCTCCTTCGCCTTTCTAGCTTTGTCTTTTATCTCCTTTTTTCCCTTCACCCAATAGTCACCAATCATGAGGATAGTTTATTGTTCATTCCTGCCAGCTCTGAGTTTTTTTCTTCATTTCTTTCTTTGACCTTCTGTTAAATGTTATAACCTTCTACTTTCTGGAAATTTATCCTGGTTTCTACATGCTAACTAAACTTTTGATCCCTAAACTATTAACTTTTTTGGCTGCAACTGACTAGCTAATACATGTGCATGCAATCCTATAGTCCTACAAGCAAATTAAATACCAAAAATTGGAGGTCAACTATATTACTTGACAGACAGTAAATAGCCTTAAACTAGGCCAAGGACCATGTGATTATAAAGCCACTAAGTAGTGCTTTGACATGATCAGTTGCTTTAACCAAACATCCAGGCAGGCTAATCACAGCTCTGCTGGGGATGCCTTAGAGTAGAGAGCTTCCTCAGTCTGGTTCTTTAATGTGACAACTCATGAGTGTCATTTTTGTAGCTTCCTCTTTACAGCACAATCCTATGCATGTCTACTCAGATGTAATTCTCATTGTGTTCAGACAGGCTTCCTTCCTGTAAAGGATTGCAGCCTTGGCTGCTCTGTACTGAGATATCACCAATCCCTGCAGCTGCCAAACAGCTTTCTCTGGTGTACTGCTCCTGGAAGCATCTCTGTTTTTTTGGATCATCTCCACAGCAGGTGACTTGATGACTTCAATTTGATTCTTACTTGCTGGGATAGGACTGCTCTGTAAACAAAGAGATCCAAGTCTATCTTGACACTTGTCAAGGAAGTAATGCAGCTATAGCTGAACTGAAGTCAGCGGGACTTGAATTGCTATCACCAAGTCTCTGGGGTGGTTATTATCTCCTTACCAAACAGAAGGAATGATCAGAGTTGCCTTTGAAATTATAAGCACTTCCACACATATTATTACTAGCCTAACAGAGGACCACTCCCTACAGCATATCCACAAAAAGAATAAGTTCAAGGAACTATATTATTCTCTACAGTCTACAGTATGTCTATTTCTTTAATTCCAGAAACACTTTAACCCCATATTAGAAAGAGCAGAAATGTAATACAATATAAGACAAATATCAGGTTAAATATTTATTCACTATATTTAAGTATTAATTTGATATTTTACATTGTCTGCTATAAAATTCCATTCATGGTACTTTGAGATGAACCTGTTCACAAATCCCATCCTATTCTAAAACAATGCTTAGTTTTTCAGAGAAGGGGAAGTTCATTCAGATTTCTTATTTTATTTTGCCATCAAAAGCAAATAAATAAAAGTTCTCAAAAAGTAAGCATTGTGTTCCAGAATTTCATTTTAAGTTCTCAAACCTACATTTAACCAAAAATAAAAAATAAAAATAATTTTAAAAAACCCTTCAGGAAAACAGGATTCCTGATTGGTTCCGTTTGCTATGGATTCTGTGTTTCAAACTTTCGCAGGAGGTTTTAGTCCTCAAGAATGTGACCGGTTGTATTTCAGGTTATCAACAAGTTTTTAAAGTTTCAGTGTGGTGAGTCATGACTTTTAAAGAGAAAGTACAGCAAGCAAGCAATTTTCCCTACTTTAATACAAAATAAATCAAATATCATGATGCAGCATTGTATCCATCTTAGGAAAAATGTTGTGCTTTAGAACAGACTTTATAGAAATAAAAGGAAGAAAGGTCCCTAGCCTTGACATAGGAAAATCCTCCTTCTGTTCTTAGAATTCATCTGTTCTGTCAAAAATAATATAAACACACACACAATGCCCTTTACACTTATTAGTGATTCATTCAAGAGTGTAGACTGGCTTGATCGAGTCAAAAATTTGGACTTTGTCACTAGTTCCCTGTTCCTTCACTCTAGATTCAGAGAAGGGACTTAGGAATGTTGAACAAATTCAAACTAGTTCAGCTTTCTATGTGTCCAGCCTGTAAATTCTACAGTGCACTGGCTTTATTTCAAATCATATAGACTTCATGGATGTACAGTTTTGGGATAATCTGTGCTAACATGTATTAGTTAATGCACATCATCACTGAACAGGTTAACACAAGTAGGAAAAAAAATCTAGAAAAGTTCTTACAAGATTCAGTGAGTGAAAGGCAGAATGAAAAATGCCAAATAACCTGGAATTAATTTAACCATATCTGTGCCTTCCTAAGCAGGTAGTACAGGCATATTCCCCAAATTACAGGAGATGCAATTCTCAAATTCTACATTGTAAAATCATGCTTATCCATGCTTGAGAATCTTCCTCCAGTGATGTATTCTCATATCTTCATTGTGGGGTGTTTATTAAAATGCTTGTATCCCACCTTTCCATAAAACTCTTATAGTTCCTTATATACAGAGCATATAAAACATCCTTACAAAGCATACTTCAAACCAAAAATCACAAGATGTTGGTAAAATGAAGCAGCCCCAGAAGCCAACATGGAATCATTCAGATGATGGCCAATCTAAATTACCCCAAAGACTTCCCTGACATGCCACCCAAAGGCCAGCAATTTGGGAGGCATGCTACCCTCACCCTTGGGAAAGGTGTCTCATGATGTAGATGCTGAAGCATAAAGCATCCTTTCTCCACAGTGCTTCAGTTGATGTATGTGTGCAGGAAGAGGGGGTATGAACACAGCTTTGGTTTGGGCTTTGTTTGTTTGTATGATTAATAAGGATGCAACAACAAAGCCTGCTAGTTACACTATTCACTTGTGGGAGAAAGTGAAATGTGTTCATTAAGGGTGCAATCCTATGCATGTTTAGACAATCAGTCTTTTTTTTCTGTTCATAGGATTGTACCGTAAGAGTAAAACTAGATGTTCTGCAAATTGTGGAACATGTAGCTGAATATGAGCCTTTGTTTTTACTGTAGTGTAAGCATACGTATATCCAATTTGGATTAATACAATCCCACACTGGGAAGGAAGGATTAATCTTTCCTCCAGTTCTGCACTGAAATTGCTTCCCAGCATAGGTGAAGTCTCCATAAGCATTAGCAGATGCTTCCCCTTCCTCGCCTCTTTTCAAGCCTTTCATCTTTGCCAGGAGGTGGCCAGTGCTGATGGATACACATTTTGAATTAATTAATTTTCAGTAAGTATTTACCAACATTCACAGATTTGTTCATTTAAGAGAAAGAACTTGAGTTTGTTTGCTTTTTTAAAACATATGTAGAAGAAAGCCAAATGGACAGACAATCTAATGCCTGTTTTGAGTATTGAATCAAGAAGGCTCTCATCAGAAGATAAGATCTGCTTCATGCTACACATTTCCCATCCCATTTTCCAGCACCCTGTCATGATGAAGTAGTACCAGTGAGAAGTATTGATCCACATTCTGTAACTAGTTTAGTGACTTCAATGGGATGAAGCCAGTTTAGATACAAGTGTAGTATCTTAAACTCATTTCTCACAGTTGGCACTGTTTTTTAGGTTAGGCTGTAATGGAGAAAATGATTGGCCTGCTCAATAATTTTTAGTAACTTCTATTTTTGCAGAAAACTTCTGTTAAGATGTAGCTGTCTTTTGCTGAAGGGTTTCTTTGTGCTTTGCAAAGATACTGAACAATACTAAGTTATATCAAGATGTAGAATGTTAGATACAGTTAATGACTTGGATCAATTTTAAGTGCACAAAACAAGGTTCTTTGCTTTTCCCTTGTTTGCCCTTTCTCTTTTGTTTTTGATATCTGTCTACCCTTCCATGACCGGTTTTGTATCTTTCTTAAGTTCCTCTGTGTGTGTGTGTGTGTGTGTGTGTGTGTGTGTGTGTGAGAGAGAGAGAGAGAGAGAGAGAGAGAGAGAGAGCGCTCATCTATTTCTACTCATTATCTACATTATTCACGATGATGATGATGATGACGACGACAACAATGAAATCAATACATAAATATCAAGGGCTTTGGAAGTAATCATGATCTCACTTGACAGCCAGGTGAGACACCTTAGAAAGCAACAAGCAGAGAACAAATGTATGCCAGGAAGATGACACTTTCATCATCAAATCTGCAAATATTCCACTGGTGACGTTCAAGCAATGGAACAGTAGAAAACAGGGAGTGACAGACACAGGTGTGAAGATGCCACATCCAAAGTCCCTTGATTTCCACAGAAATGGCAAGATTGTAATCAGAGTTAATTCCTTCCCACTGACTGCAATGGCAGGCATTCAAAAAACTGTCCCCAACTCTGCCCTGCCTTCAGAAATATGACATGGCAATGGATCTAGTGGATGCTCTGCCTGCAGATCTTCCTTTCCCTGAGACAAATGAATGGTAGGATTGTTCTGCCCATTCTTTTTACATAAGTAGTACCACCTAATGTATTTTTGCATAGGTTAATGTATCTATTATATGCATGCATGCATGTTTGTATGCCGCTTTCTGCCCACCAGGGCCCTAAAAGCAAAATAGAATTACACATACATGACTGGTGAAGTGGAAATAACTGCAGATTGTGAGGCTGGGAAGATCTCAGGTTGGTGGAATCTACTTTGTAGGCATGTGTTTGTCTGGGAGCCTTAGTAGAATCCAAATATCCTCCAAATGAAACCAATTGCAAGACATACACTTTGAATTGAAGACATACACCAGCAATTGGCTTTGAATATCAAAACTGGCTATTCATCTTCCACATTAAATCCGACTACTGCACACCCCAGACTTTCTTCATTTTAGCAATTTAATTATCCATTATTTATTTAATTACACCCATGCATATACTCCTTTGTACAAAATTCTCAATGCAGAGAACCCAAAGTGTTATTACCACTAAATTGTAACAATAGTACACAATAATAAAACAATACAATAAGATGATTACTCAATGATAGACTGTATCTTCTGTGTGCTGCAGATTGCTACTGGAAAGCATGTGTGACGAGTTGGCTTTTTAGAAGACATTGAGATGTTAAAACAGTCAGTGTCTGCCTAATGGAAATTAGTAAGGGAACTAGTAATGTAATCCAGAGGGCAGATCTTGCAAAACTAAATGCTCTACTGCAAGTGCTCCCAAAGTAATGGTGAAGTGGTCATTTTATTGTTACCACTGTCTATCTATTAGGAGAAAGTTACCATTACAAATCTCTCAAAGTTCTGTCCAAAGATCTAATCTTACCTTCTTCCTGCTGGATATAATCTGCAGTGGGTACACTGGTATCAAGCAAAAGCTTCCACAGCTGCTGGAAAAATCAAAGTCCTTTGATTATGGGTCAATCTGGTAATCCTGATTGATTCTTTTAGATTTGAACTGTAACTTTTTCATGCTATATGGTGCCTCTAACTCACCAACACAATCTAAAGATGAAGAATTGCTTCTTGCTTCATGAAGCTTCTTCCATTATTATTTTGTCCTTGTTTACCATGCTTTCCTTGAACATGCTGATAGTTGAGGAAATTCAACAATTGTCTTAGAATAAGACAAAATATACTGGAGTTGCAAGTAGAAAACTGGTAACACTGTAATTTTCTATTGCCAATGTAGAAATATGCAATTAAAGGTTGGCCAGATCAATGAGAAGTGGCCCTGAAATATAATGGGGATGGAATGTAGAACAAAGAAGTTTATCACCAATGGGCATCATGAGTAACTTCATACAATGAAAGAATCAAGGCTATCTGGGCAGCTAATGTTTTTTCAATTGATAACCAGCATTATATTCAAGATACAACCTCAGAACCGATGGACTAGAAGGCATGTTTCCTTCAATTTTAAAAAAAAGTGATTGGTGAAAAGGTTGCACTATAAGGACAGGTAAAGAGCAGTACCTCAGTGCCTTCCTTGCCACTCACAATATCAATGAATCTTTGAGAGAAACCAGGAAGTCCTGTTCCTGCTGCATGATGTGAATTTGTTCCACTTCTATACCTTTCTAGTTCAGAATGAATAACATTCTTTGCTCATTGTCTCCTGCTGGGATGCCAGAGGGATCTTCAAAAGCCACTACTATTAAGACAATATAAGAAAGATCAATCCCAGAGGACTGACTTTAATTTTGAGTGGGTATATGACTGAATGTCAGCATCTCACATTTCTTCTAGACTAACTCAACAAAAGCCCTGGTGACTGAAAACTGCAGAAAATCCCCACAAAATTGGTTTCCTCCGGACTTATTTCTTAACTACCTTTCACTCACTGCTATGCATTATAGTTGTCAGGTGACTGTGGTGTACCACTGCTATAAACAAAAAACTTTTATTACATCAAAATGTTTTTTAAAAGGCCACTAAAGTGTTTCACTCCTCAGTTTGGGACCTCGGGGAATGCTCTGCTCTTATCATTTGTCAATAATGAATACTTCAAGATGCTCCACGTTATGGTGAGGCAGGAACTTTGTTTATGTAGTCCATAGGGAAATACACATGCCTTGTGGATGAAGCAAAAGATATTTGAAAACTGTCTTAAAAGCTTTATAGTAATGCATCACTGGAAACAAATTTCTGCACTGATGTCACCAAAGTGTTTGCTGTACATTTGCAATGAAACAAAACATGTATAATGAAAGGGAAATGTGCCATTATTTAATCCAAACCACGGGGGGGGGGGGGAATGAAACATCAAAATGAAATTAAAACTGTGGTACATATCCTGTGGTCCATGGGCCAAGTGCATCTCCATGATGGCCCTGCTCTTATCGACTGCTACCAAATCTCCTCACTCAGTGATTTTGGTACAAAACATTCTTTCACCATTGGTAAAGCACTAGTAAAGGAAACAGTGATCTGTATCACTACTGATGGGTTGAGGAGGTGGTAGGGTGGGGACTCCCTTCACAGTCAGTCCTCCTAACCAGTCTGAACCTAGTGATCTGTGTCAGGATCACTGGTATACGCATTTGCACATAAGTGTGCATGTGTGCCTGCATATGCAAATATGTGTGTATGTATATTTATGGACTCTGAGGCTGCCATGGAGTCTGAAAAGTTTGTGCACTCCTGTTGAAATCACAATTTGTTTGGGTTTCTTTGTTTTAAAGGAAACCTGCTTTCGCACAACTGAGTATTAAAATGTCAGCACTGCTATAATTGAACTGAATTCCCTAGACTTCCTCAGTCTAAAAGGAGTTCTCATTCTTTCCTTCTTTTAAAACCCACCTCTGAAGTCCCTGTGGCCCTGGCTTTAAAAAAAAACAAAACAAAATCATTTTTTTCTCTGTGCAAAGCAACCTCAGCTGAAAAATCAAAGGTCAAACTCTTAAACAAACTTTCCCACTCTTTCATCTAGTTTTATGACATTTTCATTACCTTTGTCCAGATAGCAATATTATTAAAATGCGTTTCACGTAGCCACAGTAAGGCATTCAGGAAACTTGTATGTCAAAGGTATGGTTAACATTATTACTTCCCCAGGATATAATCACAAGTTTTAATACATATTTATTTTGTCCCAATACTAGGAAATATTATGATCTGTAAGATGATCCACAAGACTTGCACTCTGTCTAGATGAAATCCTGGTGCATTTGCCTTTCTACAGAATGCATTATCTTGTCTGTAAAGCACTTAACTCTAGTCCCCAAAGACCATCAAATCATGAATGTTTAAACACTGCCCTGCCTGTCCAGGACTGTATGAAGCCGTTATGATAAACTGTGAGGCAGAAAGTCTTTTGCCTTTCTTTGTGTTGCCCTGCTGTTTATTCCCAACAGAAGGGAGCCCTTCCTAATCTGCAAGTGGATTCAAGTGAACACTGTCAATATGAAAAATCTCAGATATTTGGAATTAGTAGTGATTATGGAAACTCCAGATGTTTGTGGTCGCTCTTTCTTCATTAGTGTTTTTATTTATAGATTGGCTTCAGGCTAAGTTAGCTGTTCTTTGTTCCCATTGCATTCGATATGACTGAAATCCTGGTTAATGCTCCCCATTGATTTTAATGGGATCTTAGTTATCTAATAACCAGGACAGGCCAAAGTGGAACTGGAAGGAGGGAAGTGAGAAGGTGGTTTACCACCTCATGCACAACCCTGTGGAACCCTAACCCCCCCCCCCGCCGCCCTTTTCACCCTGGGAAAGCAGTGTTCTTAAAAGATGTTCTTACTAAAATATGTTATTTTTGGCTGAAAAGAGAAGAATTTTTCCCAATCCAATTCCAGGGTGGTATGGGTGAATAGGCTTGATGTGGTCCTCCTGGGAGAAAGAAGTGGATTTTGATCCAGGAGTTCTAAATCTGGCTCCTACATATCTCTGAAACATTTTGTTTTGGGTCTTTAGCACCTGCTGCCTCTGCCAGCTCCTAATCACCTTCGGCAATCAGCAAAGTCTGTGGAGGGGGAGTGGGAGGGAGGGGAAGGCGAAGGGAACAGGATGGCTTTCCTACTTAATCTAACCTAAGGTCTTTCTCCCTGCTCTCTAGCCAAGCAGCCCTGAATATATAGAGCCATTTTAAATGTGTGCATAGATATTTTGTTTTTGACATCTGCCTGACTTTCCATAACTGATTTTGCTTCTTTCTTAAGCTCCTCTGTGTGTGGGGGGGGGGAGGCATATATTTCTACCCATCATATACATTATTCAAGTTTTTTCTTAGTATTCATAGATAGTCATATTGGAATTTTCTTGTCTGTTTCCTCTTTCAGAATGGAGGGCATTTTGTTCTAGGTATAAAAGAACAAATGGGATTCCTCCCAAATTTTCTACTGGAAGAAAGATGTCTATGATGTCATGTCAATTATATTTCAATCCATTTTCTCATGCTAAATGTGCTCTTTGGGAAAGTGCAGATTAAAGCATTGGTAAGAAACTGTTTTTTGCTGCACGTGACAGAGAGGGCCTTTTTACTTTGGGTCAAGTGGGGTGTGCCAATTATTTCTTATTAGTGTCTTTCATATTCATAAGCACATGCATGTTTGCATGTGCACACACACTTAAGTTGTTGCTGTGCGAGTATAATCATCATGAAACATTTTTCCTGCCAAATAATGAGGAACAATCATCCTATGGCTATGAATCCCCAAATTCAGAGGCTTGCAGATATGATGATGAGGAAGAACAATAGGCATGATGGCTGTCTTTCTGTCCTCCAGCTCTGCATTTGTACTGGATGGTCTTTTCCACCCATCTAGATGGAGCATCTTGGAGAGGGAGAGAAGAAGACTGAAGTGGCTTTAGGATACTGGGCATCCTGGCCTATCTAGTTTCCTCCTCCCCCCTCTTCACCCCTTTGTCAAGAAGCACCTAGCATTGTGCATGGTAGCAGGAGGGCAGAGCTGAAGGAATTCTGGCTTACAGACACTGTGTATAAGCTGTAAGATTGTTCCCTAAGAGTGCAACCATACCAATGCTTGGAAAGAAAAGAGGTTCTATGAATTCCACCATTCCACAGCCAGTACAGCTAATTGTTGGATGCTGGGAGTTGTAGGACTGTTTCTGTGCAAACATGCTTAACATTGTGTTCTAAATCACTGGGCAGGTTGGTAGGCACTGGGGGAGACAGTTGCTCCCATGATACATGGCATTTCAGCCTCCTTCACTGGATCTCCAAGACTAAACACTTAAATAGCCAAAACCAGTAGTCTAAGTGTTTTGCAGGACGGAAGAACTTCACCTCAGTACTCCTCCTGCCCTGAATAGAATGCCTGTAATTCTCCAAGTCTGGATGGTTATGATCATCCTGGATGGATTATGACCTAAATAAAGTTACTGAAAAGAAAAACTACCATATTCTTCACTCTATAAGACGCAATTTTTCCCCCCTCAAAATTAAGGGGAAATGTCTGTGCGTCTTATAGAGCGAATGTGTGTGTGCCCGATGCCCGGGACACTGCCGGCCTGCCTGCACCACGTGGCACCACCTGGCCAGCATGCGCTCAGTGCGTGCTGCTCCATCCCCCCCCCCGGTGCAGGTGAGAGCTGTGCCGCTCAGGGGGAGAGGTACGGAGGAGGAGGAGCCGTGGGCTTTAACCCTCTGGCCGCATGGAGAGACGGACTGCTCACCCCCACCACCCGGGAAGGCCTGCCGCGGAGGAGGAAGAGCCACGGGCTTTAACCTGCCGGCCACACGGAGAGACGGGCTGCTCAACCCCACCGCCTGGGAAGACCTGCCACGGAGGAGGAAGAGCCACGGGCTTTAACCTGCCGGCCACACGGAGAGACGGGCTGCTCAGCCCCACCGCCTGGGAAGACCTGCTGCTGCCACCGCCACCGCGCCGCCCGGAAGACCACCGCCGGCACACTGCCGGTCCGGCTGCACCACACCTGGCCGGCACACGCTCGGCGCACCCTACTCTGCCCCCCTCCTCTGGCGCAGGTGAGAGCTGTTAATCACAGGTTGGTGTGTGTTTTCAAATGGCAACCCGTCTTTTAATGAAGCCCATGGGGAAGTGATGGGGAATGTGCCTGTGATTATCAGGAAGCCCTCCTCTAAAAACTAGGTTCGTCTTATGGTCAGGTGCGTCTTATAGAGCGAAAAATATGGTAAATGCTTGCATGTATTGCTTTGCACCTACATATATTAATAAAGCATATCCAAAGTTTTATACCCACATTGTCTTATTTTAGCAGTTCTAATATATTATGGTAATTTTGCTATCATAGGAAAGTCCCACATTTCTACAGCTATTCATTTCTTGGGTTGTTATTTGACTTTTCACTTTTTTTGCATATAATATTCTTTCAGCACCCAAGCTGTTCATTCTTATCTTGTTGCATAAATTAAGAAAATGAAACATGGGATGTAATGAAATTTTGTAGCTTGATTTCTCTTCAGATCATATAAATCTTTTGATTTCACTTCATTTTCTATTCTGTTTGCCAAATATAACTTGCCAGGTTCAGCTGAGTGGCAATATATACAATTACAACATTTGTGAGGATCCAGGTTTGGCTTTAATATTTTTATGGGAACCGCTTGGGACTTGTATTATAGTTAAGCTGCATATTAATATTAAAATTATCAGGGTTAACTAATGAACTTATATACTGCAAAAAACTCAACCTCTAGTATAAACTCATGTGATCTGAGTTAGTGTGAAAGGCATCTTGGGATTTTGATTAACAGCTTGATGAAAATGTCAGCACTATATGTGACTGCTGTGAAAAAGATAAAGTCCACCTTAGGCATAATTATAAAAAGAATTGAAAAGAAGACCAGCAGGATCATACTTCCTGTGTGCATGTGTATGTGTATCTTTGATGCAACTGCACCTAGAGTATTGTGTACAGTTCTGGTCCCCAGGGAACAGGGATATTACTGACTTATAAAAAGTGCAGAGAAGGACAACTGAAATGATCTAGGGATTGAAGGAACAGTCAAAACAGGTTGGTTTATTTAGCTTAGAGGAGAAGGAGAAGGAACAGAAGACTATCAATGGCTGCTATGTCCTACCTCTGCTATAAGAGGCAAAATGTCTGTGTCCAGCAGTTGCTGGGAAGCTTGGGGAGAAGAAGGCTGATGCATTCCTATCCTGCCTGAGGGATCCTGTGGGCAACTGGTTTGTCACTATGTGAACAGAATGTTGGACCAGATGGATCACTGGTCTGAGCCAGCATGGCTTTTCTTATATTTTCATGAGACCTTAAAATGCTTTTGATATTTTCATGTGTATTCGGTCCGCTTTTGTTGAAGCTTATTTATAATTGCTAGAAAGCTGTGTTTTCATATACGAGGGTGGACCCCCAGGAATTATCTTCAGAAGGACAGGTCCCGTGTGCTACAGGCTTGCCCCACCAGGTGATTGTTCTACAAGGAGCCCATCTGCATCAGGGTAGCCAGCTGGGTTGTTGTGAGAGGCTGTGCTCAGCTTCAGTGAGTTTTTTGGAGACTCTTTCAACCTGTTTGCCTATTTCATGATGGCTGAAGTACACAAACAATGTGCAGCAGTGAAATTTTGTTCAGCTGAGCGTTCAGCAGTTTTTGACCAAAAATGGCACGATCCTTGTGCCCCACCCTCCCTATTCACCCAGTCTCATCCCGTGTGACTTTGTTTTGGTTTTTGTTTCCCCGAATGAAAAAAGTCATCAAAGATAAATGTTTTGCTGATGTGAAAGGGATGAAACAAAAAATGGCAGAAACACTGAAAGAGATCAGAATTGATGAGTTCAAAACCTGTTTTGAGCAGTGGAAAAAAATCTCAGTAGGTGTATTGCATCAAACAGAAAGTATTTTCAAGGTACTGAAATTTGAACATGTAAAGCTAAATACATAATTTTTAATAGATAAATTCCTGGTCATTGTCGTCGTTATCTCCTCCTCCTCATTTGCCCCCCTCGTATATGCATTTAATATGTATGCCCTGGCAAGGATATATACAAATCTATGTATGTCTATTTAAAAAAAACTGGGCAAATTAAGAAACATATGAATAAAAATCCAAGCCAGATGTGGGGAACCTTAGATTTGGGCCAAATTTAGCCCTTTTGGAATCCTGATACGGCAAGCCAGGGTTTGACAGATAGTGATTCATCTTCCTTTCACCCTATCACATATCCCACAACCAGTGATCATAAGCCCATCCTTTGCTGTTTCCTGGCTTGTGTGCAGTTTTGTCCATATTAAAAACTTGAAATGATTTCCTTAAGGCTTAGTTACTGTCAGTAAGAGCCTTCAGCTAAATTATCCAGGCGTTTTTGTGAAGTTTTCCCCAATAGCTTTTGCTTATGGCCTCAGCACCACTGGAATGCAGACACTGTAAGTTCTCAGAAATGGAATGCGGCACTTGGACTGAGAGAAGATGGCTACCTTTCATGTGTGTGTGGGTGCACGCATGTGCACGCATGCACACACAAACACAAACATATCACCAAATATAAATATATACACAATTTCAGCAAATTAAAATTCAATTAAGCAATGCCTAGAACAAACAAAAACAAATGAAGCAATGGAGCAGGCAACATGCCGCATAATCAGTTTGGAATGTTCATTTGCCTCTTGCTGGACTGATCCTTCTACTGAAAGCTGTTTGGGAATGCAGCTTGAGAAGACCATGGTAAGTATCTGTTCTGTCTGGTAAGCTTTGAAAGCTGACTACTCCATTCTCTTTTTCTCCCTGAATACTGTCATGTACTTTTGTATGCTTTGTTCTTAATACAAAGGGGTCAGTTGATTTTTCTTCTCACTCTCCATACTTTACTAAACTTGATTTTTAGATTCATTGCCTTCTGCTTATCTCTCCAAAATGTGTAATATACCTTCTCAAGGGTCTGTGAATCTTTGAAAATAGCATAGTGATGCACAAGCAATCTACATAACAAAATAAATTCTCTCTCTAGCTGCTAGCTTTGGATAATTATTTGATACTGGTAGTTTCTATTTCCCTTTACTTCCTAATGCTTATAATAATCATATTATATCTTATTTTCTAAGACTGAATTTACTGATTAGTTCTTTTAAAAAGAGATTTGTGAACAATTTGTCATGAATCCTCATGGGAGAGGTCATCAGTACATAGTATGCTATCTATATTATCATTTCATACCAGATTCATTTCATGGCAGTATGAAGTCTAGCATTAAGCCCATTTGGGGTCATTTATGATCCCAGACAAAATTGTCTCAGCCAAGGGAAATACTGGGTATGAAAAGTCTTTGTTCTGGCTCATTGTTTCTCCCAGGATGCTTCAATCAGCATAGGAAAGGCCTTAAACTTTTTACAAGTGTAGGTCATTAAAGATTTAAGCATTTCTGAGGCCTGAAGTTGGTCTTGAATTTTAAGAATTTGTTATTAACTTTAAGAATTGATCTAGTTTTAAATCCAATTCACCTGAAACAATGAGACTGTAGAAAACAAACAAACAGAAATCCTTTGTATGAAAAGTCATATGACTTGTAATATCTTCTCTTGTGATATAATCTGCTTTCGTTTTTCCTGATACACACACACACACTTTTATCAAGGAATATTCCTAAAGCAATGCATTTTTAAATGTTGCTTCTCCTAAAATAAAAATTTGTTTGCATTGTTTTGATTGGAGAACTTCATTATAAAGTTCAGAAAAGTACAAGTTCAAAGCTTAACTGAGATGTGAATAAAATTCTTTCCTTCTCCCTGCAAATTAATTTCACCCACATTTCAGACCAGGAGCCAAATCTGACCTTCTGAAGTTCTCCAGAAGGCCATACTCCTTTCTCTTGATCTCATCTAGTTCAGGTATCCACTGATCTTTTGGAAGTTTCCCAGCTGTTTTGCAGTTTTTAATCCCATTCTAAAATACTGAACTGTCTATCTTAAGGCTTGCTACTGTTGTCAAAAGTGCTAAGAAAATAGCCCTGGAATTTTGGAAATTTTGCCTCACCCTGTTAGAGTTTTACCCTATTCCTCTTGCCTTTGGTTACACCAACCATGGGCATGTGGCCCTCCTAAGAGCTTCTCCAAAATGGAATTCAGCCTTCATTCTCTGCGTTTAAACTTGCCTATAAAGAGGATATATTTGTATTTTAAGTTTATTTGCACTATAGCAATCAATCAAGAACTTTAGAACAACAATATTCTATGTTGCCATACGATTTTGAGAATTGTTAAAGCCAAAAGTAAAGCACTCTTCTCCCAAACTGCCTTTTGTCACTACACATAGTGTGAAATGCTTAAACTATCTGACAGCAATTGTATGAAATCTGGGAAAATTATAAAGTATGTTATAATTTTACAAAACTCTGAAAATTTGTATTACCTTAAAAAAAGAAGCAGTTTTAAAATATACATTAAAATATACATTTTCCCCTGGTATGTACAGCTATGCACACATCCATGCACTCACTCAGAAGCAACGTCTGAAGGAAAAGCTCAATTCTACAAAGGCAAGTAGGGAAGGAAGTATTCAAATCAGGGAAGGCATTCCTTTGTCATTGTGATATCTCAGTGCAAGAGTCGGTCTCAGAGGGGATAGTTCTTTTCCTTTGGGTACAGCTAACTGGGAGTGGCCTTTTATCAGCTGCGAAACAGAATCAAGACATACAAGAGGCATAATTTACTTCAAGTCAGGGGTGTTGATCCAGGTCATGGAATAACTCACTCTAGTTTCCCACAATGTTAAAGCTGTTGATCTATTGAACACTATTGTCTGCCTTACAGAATGTCCCAATTATAAGTGACTTGTACCTCTCATCCCAAGACATCTTTACCAGAAAATCCCAGATGAGTTCTGTTAAACTGATGCTAGTAAAGACAAAGGAACAACACTGATAATAGTGCCTGAAAAAGAAAAAAAACTTGAGTACCTTAATGTACATATATGTTGGGCTGAGACCCAAATTGGCCTGGGATAGTTAGGGTGCTTTGGCTGTCAGATCTGAATTTCCATATCCAATTAGGAAGCAAGACTGGGACCTATAACCAGCTGCTGTTGCCACCACACATTGCTGCCACCCCCTCCCTTGCCTCACATGAAAACATTTAAAGCTCCTGCTCATATGTATTCACCCAACAGGTAGACAAAAGTATCAGTTTTGTTCTTTGTTCTTTCCCAAAGTCATTTTTAAAATCTCAAGTTATTTCCATTCCTAAAATGTAGAAATTTGGCAGTTTTGGTAAATTCCTACTAAAATTTAACTGAAACAAAATTATCAGTCATCTGCAACAGCCTAATTCTTTCCTAGAATGGAAAGGATGATGTTGTACCTTCCTGCCCCACAGCTGTTAAAGTGCATTTCAGGGATGAGGGGGGGAGTGGCAACTCCCCCCCCCCCCATCATTACTTGACTTTGTAAAGCATTACTTTTTTTGAATAAAAAGGGATTCCAAACCAGATTTTTAAGAGCAAAGCACTCAAAGACCTAGGCAAAGATAGATAATTCTGTAAGTTTCATCTTCCCCCACATCTTAGCAACAACAATATCAAAACCTCACTCTGTTTCTCTGTATCCTGAAGATGAAGCACTTTGCAAACAGTGGCAAATTCTTTCCAGAAATGAACTGGACTGAGATTCACCCACCCTTAATTCCACATGCATATATTGCACCTTAAAATGACAATTACCACGTTTTCTTATTATGTTCCTATAAGAAATACATGAGAAATTCATTTCAGCACCTATTTGAATCAGAATGTAACTAGCTTGCTCTTCCCGGAACTTGATGTGGACTCAAAGGGAATCTGCAGTCAAAGTCCTTGACTTTTTAAGCTTGCAATGCAATTCACAGAATGAAACCAGCAAACAAGAGTTTAAAATTATGTTTAACAAATATTTGCAGAAATGCACACTTCTGAGAAATGTGCACAGACTTGCTTTAATTGATTGGGCAAAGTGATACATATAAAATTAGTTCAATCGATCCATACATTTGTAAAAGCAAAAGCTCACAGAAAAAGATACAAATTTTTGTGTGGAAAAAATAGCAAAACTTATGGACAGGCATCAGAATTGTTTTTGAGGCTGGATTTGGAAAACCTCAGTGAACTCAGATTTTGTTGATTCACACATCCCTGGTTACCACAGCGAAGTGCAGATGGTGTGAAAGACAAAGGAATAAATGATAGCAAGAAGAGCACCACACTCTGCATAAGAGAATATGGCATTAGATGCAGGACTTTAAAGCTGCCCCAAAACAGCTGAGGAATGTGGTTTAAAAAAATCGACTCTGATTCCTATATTCAGAATCCTTCGGCTTCAGAACGAACATTATTGAAGCAACATCTGCTGAGACCTCTTGTATATTACACTTGCAAATACAATGAATTCTGCATTGCCAGCCAATATGCTCAAATTGTATTGGCTCTAATGCAGGAGAGGCAGAAGATCATTAAAAAGGCACACAGGATTCCTTTTGTCTTATTCTTAATCAGAGAAAAGTCATTCAATATTTCACAGGCAGTCTTCAAGATGTCAGTTCCCTTCTGCAGAAATAATTGCTGGGACATAGAAGTCTGCTTGGATTTGTATTTTAAAGCCATTGAGCCATTAATGGCCTAAACAATTGGGCTGAATTATCTTGCTATAAGCATCAGGTAAACACAGAGATTCCCATTGGCAATGAACTTACTATATGATCTGTAAAATAGCAAAAAGTCACTGCATGAAGAATTCATATGGGATGGTGACAGAACAAATTGACATTTATAAAATGGTGCCATAGTTCCCATGAAGATTATATTCATGGTCTCTCGCTCTCCCTCTCTCTCTCTCTTTGTGTGAGGGGGAGAGGGAGAGAGAGAGACTAAGTGAGTTTTACTGTAAAATACCTTAAACAAAGAAATAGGTTAAAATAAAAGCAAGAGAACAATCCTTCAAGCAATGACTATGATTTAGCTCTATGAGAGGGGAAACCAAATGACACTAAAAAGAGGATATAGTTAATGTTATTCTTACTGGAAGTAGAGCTACTGGAATAAATGTAACTCAAGTTACTTATGACTAACTTATATTAATTTCAATAGGTATATTCTAGGCAGAACTAATGTGGAATACAACCAATACTTTTAGGGGGATATCCTTGCTAGTTATAGTCTTACTACCCTGTCATAACCAGAGTAGAGGGAGAAAACACATTGTCTGGCATCCAAGGTCAGAATATTGGAGAGCGGAGAAAGAAGGTGTTCCAGTGAAAGGCAAGTAAAGGAAGAACAAAGAAGCTGGAATATAAGCTTTCCTGAGCTTCTTCCAACCTTCTTCCCTGCACAATCAAAACTGATAAATCCCCCCCACAAAAAACCCCTACATGTAGCAAGAAACAGAGTGACCACATAAAAAGGATTCAAAGACCACCTCTGCTAGTCCATGTACCCTGCCAGCTTAAGCTTAGCAGAGCATTTGATACATGAAAACCTCTCAGTTTGGAAGCTTCTGTCTTACAAGGATGCAGTCCATCTCCTTCTGGAACATGTATGTCATCCTGTTATCTACACTAGTTTGGAAAAAAGGACAAAAGGCTTTGGTTGTACAGCTACAGGTTTTGTTTTATATTCTTCTATCTGATCTGAGCCTTTGCAAAAATATAGCTTTGAAAAGAAGGCAGTCCAGTCTGAATAGTAGCTATTTTACATGATCTCTATGTACTGGCTTGTAAGCCAAACTGGTTCAAGACACTAATTCATTTAGGGATTGTTCAAGCCTACAATGGGCCCCAAGTCAACCTTAACTGCACACATATCCACACCCCTGATTGTATGAAGCATGTAACAAATGACTCAGCACATCGCTGGATATGGCTCCAGCTTCTAACAAATGATTTAGCTGCTCTCATAGAAGCTGGTGCAGCTTAATTAGGACTGCATTCTTGAGTACTTTGGCTCAGACAGCTGGGGCCCCCGAAGATAATCAGAAAGGAATGTATGTGGAGCTGATTTAGACTGTGAAATAGCCTTTAGAGGACAAGAACATGAGTTTTACCTATGTTTTACACCAAGATGAATGCTGCAGAGCATTTTAAGCCAATGTGTTAAAATTCCCAAATACACATAAACAAGATACAAGTGTTCATAGGTAAATTTGTCAGCTTAAAAAAGCCTTGTTAATAAAACAGATTTTGCACACGTACTCAGATCAATATACTAAAACCCATTATTCTGTCTCATTGCTATTTGTCCCATGACGTTACACACAGGATAAAATTATGATCATCTACCCTTGGAAAATAGCACTTGAGGCTGCTGTACTGTGACGAGATAATGTAGACTGTAAATTATAAATGCACTATTTTAAGAACAGCCAGTCAGCTTTTAGCTGGATTGTTATACAGCTTCTTTAACTGTAAGACACAATTCTATGCATATTTGTGCTCATGGCATTGCTGGAGGTAAGGACACCACCACGACCCTTGGAGAAGGTCTTCTTTAACCAATCTTTCCTGAAGCCACAAGGACATTATCAGCGATAAGGTTATTTATGTATATTTATAATATTTGTGTATTATAAGCTTTTAACAAAAAGATTATCAAAAAGAACAACAACGAAGTACTCTGTATACATTTTGTCAGTAATCCTTTCAAGCTAAACCAGTATCAGTAGTATACTGGAGATGGTGGTTGGCCTGGGGCCATAAAGTGAGTTCTTCACTCAGTCAAGATCTGCACTAGGGACCTATCAACTGACACTGTTATTCTGGAATCCTTTTTCCAACTGTAGGGCAGTAAGTCCCACTAGAACCAAGAGGACTTACTGAGTTGTGCTGTTAGATTTGATCATGTGCCATCGAGAGAAGCAAGCTATAATGTTCAAAATTAACAGAGTGTACTTAATTGGCTAAGACAGGAATGGGCTTTTATATTGGTTCCAAGGACTGGATTGCCCTCCCCAGCCTCCTCCACATGTTGGATGATGCCTGGGAATAGCCTTCTCACACACTGACCACATTGGATCCCTGCCAAGATGCTGGATGGTGTTCTTCAAATTGGCACCTTCGTCAGTGACCTGTCTTGACCCTTACATCTTATTCCTCCATGGAGAAAATGAAAGGAAGGGACAAAAATCCTTTAGCTGGTACCTGCTGCAAGTACTCACTGAGTTTTCAGCACTTTAAAAATCATTCTTCCAGTTGAGAGTAAGCTGTATTGAGCATGGTGGGACATGAAACTGAACAAACATACAGAAGATTGCACAATAAAGCAAAACAATCAGAGCAAGCATTTCATTGCATTTCTGCACTATAGCAAATTCTCACTATAGGGTAGATACTGATATTATTTAAACTTTAATTTTCTGTTTGAGGCAGCAGTTCAGCAAATATTGTTCTAAGACAATAGAGTGGTACAATACCTTTGACAAGAAAAGAGGCCAGTTGCTGATGTTCTGAATGTAGAAAGGAATTAGCATTCACATCATAGTGTAAACAGTGATCCCTGGAGCCATGGAGGAAAGACAATGAACATCAAGATTAACTGTGCACATAGAGAAATATCTGCCTATGATGATACCTTAATGATATGCAAACAGATCATCCTCAAGGCATCATCAGACACTGCAGTCACCATCTCCTCCAAGCTATAATCATCATTTTTCAAATACAGTGCATTTAAATTTGCATTTTTGCTTGTTGTTTTTTTTAACTAGGTGCCTATTCACAACAGATAGGAGGATATTCAGTGGTAACACTCGCAGCCACAAATTATGGTCAATTTTATCTGTATCTTGGCAAATCCTTCCCTTTAGTGACTATGGACATTGGTAATTGCAGCGGGTGTCAGTGAACTTCAGGTTTAAGGAAAATGAATCTCTGGAGCTAGAAAACATGGGAATCTCACATTTCAGATAATATGTCTTCCTTGCCTCATTCTTAGAATCTCACCAGGTGTTGGCTGAGTTTCAAATATAGCTAAAACACTTGCTCCAAGCAGGATTTTTGAATTAACCCATTTAGTTTATTCTCAGACTAACTAAACAGATAATTTAAAGTTACAGGTGCATAACCCTATCCAATTATTGTAGCTTCAATGCATGTATGGAAAGACATTATTAATCTTGAAGAATCAAGCAGAGGCCTAGGCTGATGCTGTGGAGAAGAAGCTCAATGATCTGTTGGTTTTGACATATTCCTTTCAAAAGGTTTCTTTTCATTAGGTTCTAAAACTCCAAGACTTGTGGAGCATTTGAAAACAACTGTGAAGCTCTGGAGTTTGGGGAGCTTAATTCATTTTTTCCCATTCTCTCTTCACTCCAATTGATTCATTCCATTTATAGCTATAGGAAATTAATTTGACTTTGGGATTTTCTTACAGTCTGTAGACACTTGTAAAGAAATAATTACAGGAAGAGACCTTTCACACTGCCATGCACATTGAGATACTTATTATTTTATTTCATTTCTATACTGCATATAACCAAAGCTCTCTGGGCAGTTTACAACAAAGTATAAAACAATAAAATATAATAGATAAAAACATTAACAAGAATTAAAATTAATTTAAAATACCATAGAACATTAACAAACAATAAAATGACGATAAAAAAGCAATAATGCATTCAAAGTTTCCTCGTGGATGGCTTGCTTTCTCTCATGCTTTTGTATGAGTATTTGACCTGTTCCACTGGGTCTAGTTTATTGGTGCCTCTGGACACCCTTCCTGCCTGAAAAAGTGAATTCATGTGCATGCAATTCTAAGAGGAATGGAAGAAACCTTTCAAGTTTATAGAGTTCAAAGCAACTTTCCCAACCTGGTCCTTTGGACTATAGCACATGCCACTCCTGACCATCGGCTGGGGCTGAGACTGCTAGAATCTGGAATCCAAAACACCTTCGAAGGGCCAGGCTCATGGAAGCAACTGTAGACTTGTCTGTTTTGTAGGTTGCTGTGGGGTGGTTGAGTGAGACACACACAATAGGAACAGGGGTAACAACTCTCCCATCTAAGGATCCTGAACTTTTCTCACCCCGTGTGTGTGTGTGTGTGTGTGTGTGTGTGTGTGTGTGTTAGCCGGGAGGAGTTGTGTGTGTACCCCAGTATCCAAGTGATACTGGATGAGGCACTTAGGACTGGAAGGGCATAGAAGAAAGCATCCACATAGCATCCAGAGTTTTCACACTTCTGTAGCAAAGTCTGCCTAAAATAAAACCAGCCTCTAATTCAGGTACAGGCAATGTGCAGAGATCTTAGTAGCTGGTAAGTTGGCACTAAGTAGGCAATCAATCAATCAATCAATCAATCAAACAAACAAACAAAGAGCTTATCAATGTATCTGCATTTAAAAGAATTGTATGGGACTGGGAAGTGCTGGGACTGAGAATTGCCCTCTCCCTTGTGCCCCATCTTTTTGGGTAGTTTCCTTTTGCAACTGCCCTACTTGCAATTTTATCTGTCCACTTTTCCAGTTAACAAAGGCACTCACCAGCCTCGCTTTTTTGATAAAATAGTGGGTCAAGTAGTGACATTCCTTGAAGACAGAGGACAAGTAACTTAAGCCAATTTACATACCTCCTTTTCCCATTAAGAGAAGGCAGTTAAGTAATTGAACTCACATAGTGGTTTTCTTTATTCTTTCTTTAAACTTTTGTGACATCACAATGGCAGAATCAATCTATCTTACTAGGCTTATGATGTGTTGGGTCTTTCTCTCTGCTGCTAGCCTGGTCTAGCTATTAATTGGGCAGACACAGCAATGACTTGGACTCCAAAGCAATATTAAACATTAGCAGAAATGATATGGGGGTCTCCCTACAGACAACTCTTGCTGGATTTCACCTGCTGCAAAGACATACTGAGGACTGCCGAAGTGTGTGACTATTTGAATGCTGGCTCACTCCATAGTGCAAATTCTAACCAGCTTCAAATGCAGCAATTTAATATACAGGAGTACCTTGTTACCTCACTGTCACTGCCAAAATGTACTAGATACAAACAAAATGAAAGCTTAAACAACATCAATTTTTATTTTTATTTTTTTTGCTTGCTTGCTTATTTGTTAAAATCTCCAAGGAGCTCTGGCCTTTATTACCGTAACACTTTCAATCATTCCTTCTGTTTTGGGTGAAATATTTGCAAGTCTCCAAAACAACACCACCACTATCCTGTAATACAGAATGAAGAGGTCAGCTTGATTTTGCTCGCTAACCCGTCTCAAAAGAGAACGTAGCAGCCTGCCTCTGGCATTTTCATTCATTCACATAAAGAACACTACCTTACAAATGGTGCACTTTAAATTACATTTTACCTGCTGTGAAGACCTGTGTATTTCTCCAATGAAATATGTTTTCATTTGGAAGTTGTCAGTTTCTCAAAGGTGAAATTACTAGGCATTGTTCCCAAGCAAATCAATATGTAATATTTTGTTGTCAGTAGAAGTGAGTAGGAGGGGAAAGCGAAAAAGAGTGCTTGGGGAAAATAAATAAATAAATAAATAAATAAATAAATAAATAAGTCTATTGATGAAGGAGCTAGAATGTAACTGCTGGGAAGAAGAGACAATACATGTGTTTAATGCACCATCAATAAAATTACACAGAATAAAATAATACACACTGTACAACTATCTTATGTATACATAAAATTATCTTAAATGCTTTCAGAGAACTCTGTCCAGATTGTCTTCTATGATTATTGTTAGGTATTGAATTTATATCCTGCCTTGAAGACAGGCAGTGTGTGTTTGCACAATGTTTATTTCTTTATGCTATCTGTAGTTTTATTGTGGACATGTTATTAAATATATTGACTCCTTTTAAGGTCCCTAAGGAAAGCCATTACTAAGATATTGGTCCAAGCAACATTGAAAACAGTCTTTTTTCGAGCATCATAAGACTATTTATCTGGTCTTTAAAAATAGATTGGTAGTGCTTGATGAAATAAGTGGTGTGTCTGAAAAAGATTTCTAGTGAACAGGGCCTACGGTTCAGGGACAGGCGTTTGCCTAACTTTTGTCATAGCCCCAGTCCACTTCAAGGCTGCACCTGGAAATATGCCATGACAACTTATTTTCCTCTTCCCTGCACATGTTGGCTGCATGTTGAAATACTTGCATAATTACTTTTGGTAGCATGGCTTACTGTGTTGTGTGAACATGGCTAGGGTGGCTTGATGCCATAGTTAACAAGTTACCCAAAGTCTTAAACCTTTGATTTCAATATTTTTCATCAGATAGAAATAAATGCTTGACTCGTGATGGAAAGATAGTCAGTCTGTACTTTTTCTTTGCAGAATTTATATTGCTTAGGTTGCTGATAAACTTAATGTTTCATACCAGGGGTATAAAGCTGTGGCACAGAGGAGAACATGACAATGTGAATGCCAATTCTTTAACTTTACAAGTTCAAAGGGGGCCACATAACAGAAAAATATTAAATATCAAATACTTGCCATTTGATTTACTTTTTATTTACACACTTTTGAGAAAAAAAGATCTAAGGAAGTGCTCCCAGTGTAAAAGTAAGATTCAAATAAATGAGCTTTTGCATAAAGTTTCTTTAAGGAGACAGGGAGAAAATGGAAGGCACCTTGATCTGCATCTGTCATCTAGTCACTCTTCTTCATGACAGCTTACACATTTCATTTTAGGTTTTCAAAGACTTGTGAAAAAACCAGGACAAATGCAGTCTAACCTGTTAGTGAACACAGAAATCAACTAAAAAGGCATTTCCCCCTCTCTGTGATAGTCTTACACTTAATAGTCAATGTTCTTGATTATCCAAAAAGGATAGTGCTTATGGCCAGTTTGATAATAAAGATAGGGATGGAAAATGCACATATGAAACTGTTTCCAATGGGCTTGTTAGAGTGACCTGCTTGTATAAAACATAAAAATGTATGTATTAAAATAAATTAATTGCCTTAGCCCAGAACTATTTGGGATATTTCATTCATGAACACCTAAATTGCTAATTCCCATGAGAACCCTCATCTGGCAAGGCAATGCTCTTGGAATCTTTGCAAGATTCTTTGCAAGGGACAAAGCTGTAACTAGATGATATGAAAAGAATTTGATGGGATCCTTTAGGGAAAATCCTAGCTTTTCCAGAACATAATTTATTCCAGTCACCCACATTCAAAATTGTTACTTGATTTACTGGTGAAACTGGCTGAGATACATCTGGATTATAGGAACGAATCTACAGATCTGTGGACAAACCTACATCCTGATTGTATATCAGGAATGGACTGTCATCTACTTTATGTAGATCCCATCAATGGTGTAATGCCAACATTCATCAGCCATAGCCAGGACAAGTATGGCAAAAGACTTGCACTTAGATGTGAAGTATTCAGAGTCCAGAAATTTGTCCTGAGTACCAGAACATAATAGCACTCCTACAGTCCTTCCACAGAAAGGTACAACCTGGTTACCCCAAGCTTTCCTTACTTAATTTAGGGTGAAAGAACTGCTGCTACTGCTGCTAAACAGTTGAGACTTAGATTTGTTTTTTGATCTACTGCAAATCACCAAGAGACCTACCTGTAGATCCCGAACCACTTTATTCTATCAAGGGCTTGAAAAAGCCCCCTATTAATCTACTTGAATTTGTCATTATTGAGATCATAAATTGTTGGTAAAATGCAACCACTTCTGTGATGATAGCCTGATGGAAGTACAGAAAGTGTTATAAGCCTAGGAATGGCATTCCCACCATTGGAAGGGTTGTGTGTGATTTTGCCCCACCCTTGGGGAAGGGAAATATCTGTGGGCTGCCTTGGGGTACTCCACTCCGGATCAATGGAAAAGATGAAGTAGAAGGTGGTGCTGCCTGAGCATGTGGTGCTGCCACTCAGAAGGTGTGTCTTTTTTAAAATATGAAGTAGCTTAACTGCCCACCCAATAGCACGTAAAGGGATTAGCTAGCTGTCCACAAGAGGACTGGGAATTAACTGGGAGAGACATCTTCTGCTTGGCTGTGGAATAATTTTTGTTTGCTTATTCTTCATTGTTTCAAAGCTTATGCTGGAGATCATTATAATTTGGATAACTGACTCTCTTTGGCAGGTAATGCAGCTGGAGGCCATGCAGGTGAGTTTGCATACCTTAGTGTGTACCTTGAATTATTGGAAGTTTGGTACGCAATAAAAGACATGAATCTGATAGTTGTCTGATCCACTGTCTAGAGCTGATACAGTTTTGCAAGTAGGTGCCTAATGAAGTCTTTGACTAATGAATGAATACTAGCAGTTGGTTGTAAAGTAGTAATTTATTTATTTTTAACTTTTATATGCTGTCTATCTTGCCCATGGCAATAATGCTGTGCATTAGCCATAGTCCTCATATCTTTCTTCTGGTGCTACCAATTATTCTGTATTTTTTTGTACTTCACCAAATACTACTTAGTAGAGATACCTCTTCGGTGAAGTGTCAGTCAAATGGAAAGTGGCCATCCTTGATAAACATATCCTAACGGCTCTTCCTTCCCACTGGACTAAGGGTGATTGGGCTGGACTTAGCCTTTTCAGTGGTTTATGGGTCTGTCAGATGAGGAATCAAGAATAGCTTCCCAGGTTATCTAGATGCAGGATTTTATTAATATAGGTTGAGAATATAATTAGCATGTTCTAAACTACACCATCTGGAAGCACAACAATATTTATTTATTTATTTGAATTGTGTGCTGCCCCATTAACCGTAAGGCTCTCTGGGGACTCACAGCATGTTAGGCAATAAAAACAGTGCAATTCATAATACATATATCAGTTCTCAGTAAAATATAAAAACCAGCAATAGGAACAAAGTGGATAAGTAATAAAACAGAGTAAAATAAAAGTTTAAAATTAAATAATTGAAGTCAGATGAGATAAAATGAGACGAAAAGTGGGACATAAAATTATACATATATAAACAGTAAACATAAACAGATATATAAAACAACAATAATTAAATAAGATAAAATTTATTTTAAAAGTTATCAAATATGGTGGCACCAAAATAACAATGTACAAACCATTTAAAACTATGTAACTCACCTGCCACAGGGCCATCTTAATGCATGGGCCTGATGGGCACTTGCCCTGGGCCCCATACTAATCTGTGTATGTTAATCCTTGGAAAATTGGAAAACTTCCAAAATTAACAGTAGTTGTCGTAGGGACCCCAGTACACTGCTTTGCCTGAGGCCCATGATGCTGTTAAGATGGCCCTGACCTGCCAAAATAGTTGTAGAAGAGAAATGCTTTTAACTGGCATCTAAAAGGATACAGGGACAATGCCAGCCAGATATCCAGTGGAAGTGAGTTCCATAATTGAGGCAATGCTATGGAAAAAGCCCTTCTCATTGTCATCTCCACTTTTACATCACTTGAGGGAGGAAAGTAGTGAATGATGACCTCAGTGATTAGGTGGACACATATGGAGATAGTTATTCCTTCAGATATATGCTTTAACTGATCATGCTTCTGTGCAAAGGGGAAGTGTGGGCAAATGGAAGAACTGTTGCCAAGAGGGGCTTTGTTCAGCTAAGCTGGTGTGTGAAATTGCACACTTTTCCAGATAAGATTCTAGGGATACCTGGCAGTTTCCTAGAATGCTGCGGGGATACTAGATGAAGCTTCTATTGCAGGAACTCAGAGCTAGCCTATCTTTCTTCCTCTTCTTGGTGGAGAAGAGAGAGGGTTCCAGTGCCTTGATTCTGCTACAAGATGAAATTCTAATGCTGCTGACATTACTATGAATAGCTGGTGTGTGCATGCAAGTGACATATAAAAGTATGACCCACACCAACCTAGTAAACACTTGATGCAACCCTTGTGAATTAAAACAGTTGTGCCCCTTTCCATATGTTTTCAGCCTTTTCTCTTTGTTATTCTCTCTCTCTCTCTCCCCTCCCCCCTTTCTCCAGACTTCTTAGATATTTTATTTTTCATGAGCTGCTACCTCTAATCTAGTTTTTATAAGTAAAACTAGTATAGATTTAAAGCCCAATTGGCAGGATAGGACATGCTCAGGTGGAGGAAGGGAGACTTGATAAGTTAAAATGGTTAGTGAAATATAGCTAAATCAAAAGACTTTTCCTTTCAACAAAACATTGTTTTGACAGCTTTCAGATTCAGAAGGCTTGTTTCTACCTTTCCCAGAGCAGACGCTTAATGCAAATATGGCTCTCACTTCCCCCTTTAGTGGAGTGACACAATGAAGGGAGCGCATTATGACACATCATGTTCATTCACTTCACCCATCACTATTTTTAGAGAGGCTGCTGAAGTTGTCAGGGTTGTCACAAGCAAGTGTTCTGCTGTTGTTTGGGAACAAGAACAAGTCCTCTGAAAAGTAATAAACTTCAAGGAATTTGTATGTACTAACTTGTGATACCACCTGGCTGAGGTATTTTGCTGTTTCTAAAGGAGGAACAACAGAAGCCAATATGCAGTCTCTGGATATTACATTTCTAGTACAGGATTCACCTCAGGGATGCGATAGACAAAAAGAAACTAACTAAACAAAAGAAGTCCCCAGGCTTATAAAAGCAGCAACCATTCAAAGCAAAAAGTTGGAATGATAGCACTTGCTGAATAATTAAGCCCAGGCAGGTAGACTGAATTTTCTTCTTTCAATAGAATTGGTATTCAGATTATGGTCTGGATTTAGAATTACAGCATTGGAGGGGATCTTGTAGACTACCCATAAATGATGTTAGTTCAACCTCTGTCTTGAGGACCTCCAGTGAGGAAAAGCTGACTACCCCTCTTGGTAATTCATTAATTTATTCATCTATTACATTTCTATATCATTCAATAGAATAAAATGTCTGGAAACTTTACAAACATTTAAACCATTAAATACAGTATGAAAAATATTTGTATACACATATATAAACAGATAGCACACAGAGATATGCACATATAGCTGAAACATTGTTTTATAATCAGCAATAAGAAAAATCCAAGAGTTGGTTAAAACATATGGTGCCAGATGCCTGGGAAAAGAGGAAGGTTCTAAAATGGCAGCAAAAATGTAACTGGAGGGCCTTGTTTGAGAGATCTATCCATCATTAGGAGACTACCATCAAGAGGGTCCTTTCCCCTTTTGCCACTCCCCAAGACTTTTTGGAATAAACACCTGCAGAAAGGTGTTAGATAATGAATTTAATATGTGGGTAGAAGATATTGCAATCCTGAGCTATGTAAAGTTTTAAAGGTTAAAAACTTCACCTTGATTTTGACTTGGAAACATATAGCTGGTCAGTGAAGATGGACCAGAATATTTTCAGAAATTCTTGTTTGTGAAAAACAAGGCTGGAGGGGCTGAAATTGTTATGAAAATTTTTATGAAAAACAAGGCTCTTTAAAACATTTGATGAAGTCAATTTTAGGTGGAACATGTGTTGCACTAGCAGGACTGGCTGGTCTTCATCTCCATCAGCAGAAGTGAGAAGAAGCTGATACCTTTTCCTTAGCTGCCCCTTAGTGGTGTCACCAGAGCCTCAGTTATCTATTCACCATATGAATTCAGAAAGTCTTAATATATTGTAAATCAAGGATTGTTCTCCCCAGACATTTGCTTGACTCAAATGCATTGAAAGCATTTTACATTATTGCTGCTCTCACCTCTTGTTGCTAATCTTTCCCCGGCTCCTTAGGATTTGGGGTGAGGGGAGAGGAGGATGGGATAGGGAGAATTTAATTTCATTTCCTTCCAAGGAGAGGCATTTGTTTGACTTTCTTCCAAGTGGTTCTCAGCCATAACTGCTACAGGGAACTACAATCCCAAGGGACAAATTCAATTAGATACATGTACAGGGTCAGAGAGCCATCAGTGAAGATATACTAACATTAGAAAAGCACTTACCAAGGAAACACGTAACAAAGAGTTCTAATTTAAGGCAAGAGCGGGTCGCCCATTCATCCCTTATATTAAGCCCTCCATCCATATAACTGAAAGTCCTCTCTTCCACCACCACCTTCTGTTGCTATTGTTGTTCCTTCTTCTCCTGCCCTTTCTGTCATCATCTGTCCGACCTCTCATTTGCTTCCAATTCCATGCTATCCATGCATGTTCATCCTAGTAACGATTTTAGAGGCAATGAACGGTCAACCCAGGTCTTCTAGGAGAAATGCTCATTTTGAATGACAAGCACTCTGTCTATTTCCCATTGTCATAAGAACTCATATGTTGTTTGCCATGCCACAGGGAAGCACTGAAGGGTAGGATTTGCTTTTCTATGATAAATACCAGCTCTCACCACAGGAGGGTGTATTCAAATGATATTTTCACCACACAAAACAAATATAGCAAAAGTTACTTGGTGATTTTAATATACCAGGATAAAGTGTGGATTGGAACTTGATTAATTCCCTTCCTCTCTATTTTTCTTTATATTCTGAGTTGTGTAGTTCAGGCCAAACAGATTTACTCATTGCAGGTTAATGAAATGTTTGTAAGGTACACCCTTTATCCCATTCTGTGAGTGATTTAGCTGCTTTGCCATGCTGTGTGCTTTACATAAGACATTCTTTTCAGTTGCTGATGAATCATTTATGATTTTTTGTTTGCCAAATCGCACGGACTGTTATTATTTAATGTCTTCACATCAAATCAACAAGGGTTTACAAACCAAAATATTGAATTCAATAAGTAATGGGATTACTTTTGAACATGGGCAGGGATCTCATCAAATTTCATAAAGTAAATTGGTTTAATAGGAGATTCTGCAGCATGCTGTTTGCAATTCAGTAGGTGGCACTTTCCCTTCTGTCAATATTTATCAAATTCCACTGTATTATGGTAAGAGGCTGCTGAAGCTGTTAATGGACCTTCCCCTGCCCACCTTGGAGGAGTGTGCCGGCTGCCTTGTACACCTGTGGTCAGGAAGGACTCCATAATTGTTAATAAACAGAATCTGTCTGATTGTCTTCCCTAACTACAGTCTCTATATGCCTTTATAGCAAGCTGTTAGTAGTGACATTGAATACTGATGTGCAATGTCAGCATTTTAATTGTGTTGAGAGAGAAGGTTGCTGCGTGCAGTGTGCTGCTGCAAAAAGCTCACAAGATTAAAGCATTACAACTCTGCAAAGAGGGTCAGGAAAGAAAATGTGGCAACTGGATGATTCGTCCCCATGCTATTCTTGTACTATCCCAATGATAACATCATTTGAGAAGTGAGAAATGTCCTGATCATTTGATTATATAACCGCATTGAAGCTTTACCTCTGTTTTCCATAGCAACTGCAAGACGGAGTCAGAACATACTTTATTTAACCAGTTTGGAGACATTTTTGCTTTCAGACTTTTAAACAAATACTTTTGTATATGCATGACTTCTCATTTATTTCAATGGCATCAGTGAGTCTAGGCTTGCAAAGGGACACTTGAGTGGGCCAATGCCCTCCACTAAAATGAGTAGGACGGTACTTCAGGGCAAGATGCTTTGAGATATGATCAAATATTCCTCACCCACCAAAGAAGGGTGCAAGGTCTCCAGTGAATTATCAACAAGTATGTTGGGTGCTGCCTAGATGAACAGGGATACTTTCCATTTATATAAACCAAGATTAACAGCTTTGCCCATCCTTTCCTCCCTCTTCATTGTGAAGGATTTAAAATCATTTCTCCCTTTATTAACTTGTTGATGTGTGTGATGGGGAAGCCCATGCTTACCATGGCCCACAGAGCAACAGATTCCTTACTGAGGGGGTGAGCAGCCTCCCCCCACATTGTGATTTCAGACTGCAGCCTTTCTAAAATCTAAATCAGAAGACATTTTAGAATTAATTAATTTGTATTAATTTTAATTCAGATGCATTTAATCTGAATAAAATGCAAGTTAGTCCCTTTCAAATTTATTTATTCTTTCAAATGCATGCCTACCAATGACAGAGAAGTTTACATGCAAGTAAGAGTCATACCCGCTGCTATACACTCCACTTTATAATTGAATAAGATTCATTCACATTCTCCGTGAAATTCCTGTAAATGTAAATATGCCTGTCTCATCAATAAATGAAGCATGTTAGCACAAGAATATCAATGGGGAATCTCTGCACATCTTCCAGGCATGTTGGTATCTGTGTTTAGCTATGATAGTGGGGATTTTTCAAACTTCAGACTTTTGTTCTCTCACTTGTAAAGCATCAAGCGATTCACTTTAATTTCTGTGGACACTTGAGTTGTCTCAATAGTCACTTACTTTTTTAGTTTTATAAGGGGTTTCTCAAGACATTTCATTGTTTGAGGTTGAGAATTATGCTTTCCTGCTGTTGAAAATATGCACATGTCACTATACATTTAACTTTGTTCCAAATATGATATATTTTATCTGTCAGAAAATGTTGAGAAATAGCTCAGGAATACTCATACAGAGACAGATGCATGCACATAGCAATGCAAACTGAAGAAGCTCACCCTATGCTTACTAGAAAGAAATGTTACCACATGAGCAAACCTTTAGTTATGAAAGTCACAGTGCACGTTTTAACTGAATATAAACAATTAATTTCGTTTGCAAATATTACATCATGCAGCCAAACTAGACATGATGAAGATGATCCAAGATTAGGAGATCCTCCAGTTTTTGTTTTTCCTAATGAAAATGCTAAACTTTCCCTCTCTGCTCCATGACATCCCCAAGCCCTTTGGAGGGAGGATGAGTTTGTGGATGGAAGGAACTTTGTAAGACTTGTTCTGCAAGAAGAACTGAAGCATTGACTGGTAAATAAAGGGAGCTGTGGCTGGCATTTTTAAGGGAACAGCAGCACTTCACTGGCCTCTTTTGACTCTTCCTAACATTGAGCCAGCCCATTTTTCTGTTATGGTATGGAATTAGCTAGTCCCCTGTTAGTAGGAATAGGAACAGGAATTCTACTCTTAGTAGGAGTGGTGGGGAGGATCAAGAGATCATATTTTTAATTTACTCCACACTGTGAAAAGGGTCCTAGAATGACATGGTTGGCTTTTGTATAGGCATGCACACAGGAAGGGTGATCAGGATAAGCTAACCTGATTAGTACTCGGGTTTACTCTACTGGTGAAGAGATGCTTGTCCCAATCTGTATTTCATGGCTAGCTGATTTAAGGTGTCATGGGAAGGCAGATGCCTTGTGTCTAAGAATTCCTCCAAATTCTGAACAAAAACAAAGATGGAGAGATGCAGTGATCATATATCCTTTTGGTTCATCTGTAAGGTAAGTGGATGAGGAAAACATACCTGGTGTCACTCACATGGGAGGAAGACAAGATGTATTATCCTGAAGTTAGTTATGTCCGCAGGGGATAGTTAAGTTGAAGAACTATCTTGTTGCAGATTTTTGCCATTAATGGCATGGCTCAGAGTTCGAACTTTCAGAGCCACTAAAATCATTTCTGTAGTACTATGAGACATCCTCCACTCAGACCTCTCACATCACATCTAGTTTGGGTCTTAAGGTAAAGGTAAAGGTTTCCCCTTGACATTAAGTCCAGTCATGCCTGACTCTAGGGGGTGGTGCTCATCTCTGTTTCCTAGCCAAGGGAGCCAGCGTTTGTCCGCAGACAGTCTCTGTGGTCATGTGGCCGGCATGACTAAACACCAAGTTCACGGAACACTGTTACCTGCCCACCGAAGTGGTACCTTTTTATCTACTTGCATTTGCATGCTTTCGGACTGCAAGGTTGGCAGGAGCTGGGACGGAGCAATGTGAACTCACCCCGTTGTGCAGATTTGAACCGGCGACCTTTCGATCAACCAGCTCAGCAGCACAGCTTTTTAAACCACTGAGCCACCTGCAGTCCCTTAGTTTGGGTCTTACTGTGACATTAAAAAATTGACATATATGTACTAAATGAACTTAAAGTATATGAGGTATTCTGAATTTCACTTTCAAAACAATTGTGGTGTTGTTGTGCATGACAAATCATGGATGCTGATAAAAGGACTTTCATAGTGCAAAATTCTGCAACACTATTGAGAACCCCAAGATAAAACTATAGCTGTAATAGGAAGATCCTGCCTCCTTCCTGGAATGCAGGACTAGATATTTCACTAGCCTTAAACAGTAGTGAACAGCTAGTTGTGACGTCACACAATGAGTGGACTAATATTGGAATTAGGAATCAATTTGGATGGGAAGGGAATTTCTAAGCTAGTCCCAACTTATACCCAAGGGCAGCTCAGTCTCAATGGTTTCATGATCTTTGGACAAGACACTCTCAGTAGACCCCTCCCTCAGTGGTCCAGTTACCATGCAATGAAATGGCATCGGGAAGGCTGTACTTTGTTTCAGGTGTGAACTTGGTAAGGGTGGGTTGTTTGAATATAGACAAATCATTTGCAACTGTCAAACTGCCCATGGATTCTGAGTGGTTTGTCAAGCATGCCAACAATGAACCAAAGCTGGGTTCACACATAATGACAAGCTGCACAAACCCATGGCATGAATATTCAAAATGGCCAGCAATAGTGTATCCCCTTGGCTAAGTTCACAGATCATAGCAGGTAACCCTGCATGTTTTCTACAGTGAATAGACTTTTGCCTGAATGTGCCTGGCAATGAAGCAGTTTCTATGCTAGCTGAGCATGCTTTCCTTCAGTTCTCCCACTGTTAGGCACATATCCTATCAGCTGCTGCACCAAAATTCTATCCCATGCTGGATGACTGGAACAGGCCCTGCAACTGCTGCTCTGTCCAGGGGACTCTGTGGTAGCTGGATACCAGGACAGTGGAAATCATGATGCTAGCTTCAGACAACCAGAGAAACCATGCTGAAGTGTGGAAACCATGATATGAACTATTGTTTCTTGCTGTGATTTCTAAAAAGTCAAACATACCATGCTGAAATATCATGATAGGGTTCTATGCAATAAATCATCCTGCACAAGAAACCATTGTGGCTCGTCATGCTCTATCTTCTCACAACCATTGTCACCAGCTTCTTTTGCTCTTCATTCATCCCCATCACTGCAACCACTTGCCTGCTTGGCGGCCAGTAATCAGTGGCATCAGTTCTTACCACCACCATTGGTTTTCACCATAGTGAAAAGCAGGTTGCTAAGAAGGTTGCACTGGTCAAGAGGAGCTGCAAATACAGGGGGCTGTCTCTTCGGATATGGGAAAGGAGCAGGTGCCCAAGAATGCCTGGTGTTGATGCAGGTCTAGTTCACACCAAAGTAGAGGAACTGGGGACATTTTCCGATCTCTATTTAAATGAAACTAAATCTAATATTGTGAGATATTGTAAAGGATGTGTAGCTACTGATTCTAATGCACCTTGCTGATCTGTGCCATATGTCTAGTTAAAGGTAGGTCATATGTCACATTTAGTAGACATTACCAGGGAGATATGGGTTGACATCAGCCATTTCTGGAAATGATTTTGACATTTTTGTTCCTGTAATGTTCCATTCTCAGAAAATTAATTTGAAAATCCTTAATTGATTACCCTGGAAAGCAGCTTCTGAAATGGAGGCACCAAACCAGCTCACACCATGTGGCCACACACAAACATAATGTACTAATGGAATTAATACACTCACTGGTTGTTTTAGAATCAAGTGTTGATAGAAATGAAAAGTCATATCTAAAATAAGGATTTATCAAGTAGTTACTATGGTACTTCAAGCATCCATCTTATTCTGGCATTGGCTTAACCACTTGTACTCTACTTAGAATAGAGAATTAGATATACTGAACACATAGTATATGTTGCTGGATCAGGCCAAGCATCCATCTGCCCAAACATTCTGTCCGTACAGTGGCCAACCAGCTGCCCATGGGGAAGTCATAAGCAGGAATGATTTCCACAATGCCCTCCTGCCTATGTTCCCCAGCAACTGATGTACATATATTTTAATTGTTATTGTTTTAATTTATTGTGTATTTTATTAGATGTTGTAAGCCGCCCCGAGGCTTCAGCAAGGGGCGGCATAGAAATGTTTTAATAAATAAATAAATAAATAAATAAATTGCTTCCAATGTCTTAGATCTATCAAAAGATAGATACATATTGAAAGAAAGAATGATATTGAGAACTAAACTAGTATATATTTATTTCCATGTTATCAGTGATATCACACATGCACTGGATAAATCTTCATATTTTATTTCAAAGCAAATGTAAGCAAGTTTTCAGTTTTTATTTCAAAGCAAATATATTGCTTCAAAAACTGCTGTCTTTTAGCTTGCTATATTTGACATTATCAATACAAAGGTTTACTGTTTGTGGTAGTTTAAAACAGAATATTTAAAACAGAAGAGCAGTGTGAAATTTAACAAATCTGTTGAAAAGATGCAACACAAGATGTTTGACAATACATCTTATTACCTTCCAGACCTACATAAAACTTTTAGATGCATTTGTAAAATTATGAAGGGTTACCTGGAAAAAATGCTTGATGTAGATGAGTTAAAGCTCTGGTTGCCATAAAGATTCTTATCCAGAAGTGATATCTGAGAAACAGTGTACTTATCCATGCTACATGCTACATTGCACTGTATATTTTGCACTTGTACATGATGCTTCTGATAATTGTTTTCTTGCCTCAAGGTTCTCTTCCAGATATTGTGAGCTCTCCAAATCTACATGCACAGACATCTCCATGTGTGCTGGAACCTTTGAATGTTGAAATAACAGTCTAGAATGCATTGTGCTAGGAAAATTACCTATAAAATATGTATGTTAAGCCAACTCACATACAAAAAAGATAAGATGTGAGTAGAGATTCTTAAAGAAATTTAATGCAAACATTAAAAAATAATCTCAGCATTTGGGCTGAACCAAACTCAGGATTCTGTGGGATAGTCCTAACTGAAGACTGGAAAAATGAAAAATGAAGAGAAACTAAGATTCACCCATTGCTCTATGGTATCAATTCTGGGGGGCATTTGGTTGAATGGGCTAAGAAAATGAGGAAGTACACAAGCAGAACATTTACCACCAACACCTTCTAATGGGAAAGGAAGAAAAACATGTTATCACACGTGATTACTTGAGTTGCTTTAACTGTTGAGCCTACCCTTTCAGCCAAACCTCCGTCAAGATGTTCTTGTAGGGAATGAATTCCATGAATTGGCCCACAGTTCTGAACTACCCACAATTGCAGAAGGAAAGAGAAAGAATTTTGCTTAATTCTGTTTGGTTCTCTTGCAGACACCTTAAATAGGATTCATTTGAGCAGCTAGCAAATATGTATATCCACAATTTATCACCTACAAAGTCATCTCCTTATACCTTTGAGTCTTTTTTCTGTAATGTTTGTAAATTTGAGAATAATACCAGGAAGGAATAGATGGATCTTCAAAATGAACACATGCTATATAATTTAATATTGTAAGTAAACCATGAGTTCAACTGGTTGAACCAAGAGAAACTTGCTCATAATATGTGGGCCATATCATTCAACTGAATAGAATCAGTTTAGTTTCTTTATATCCTGAAAGGGTTATGCATTGTGAAATAGCATAAAATTCATTCAAGAGAAAGCAGTTTGAAGTAAGAGAATAAGAAGCACAGATGTTCAGTTTCAGTTGGGTGGCCTTCCTTTCAGTATCTTCTTTTATTATGTCTTTGGTACTGCCAACATTGTTATGAACACAAAACTCCAGTTCTGTGGCAGAACCTTTCTCAAATCACTTTTGGTTTTCTTTTTTTCTTCTTTCAATCAATCTGAAATTGAACACTCTTCTTTCTGTCTCACTGTTGTGCTTTAGACAAGAATTAAATGAAAACTTAATATCTTTTCTACACCTCATTGCTTCTGCACACCTTCCTCTGAAAGAAAGCACAAAATATACCTTTAAAGGTTTGTTTTACTATTTGGATTTCACAGATGTTTTAAAATAGTTTTATTATATTCACTATAATTGATATGCACAATATTAGTTTTTCTACAAATAATAGTCCAAAGAATTGATCAGAATATCTCTAGTTCAGCTCCTTGTAAATTCTGCATATCTCTTTTCTACATATTGTATATATGCTATTATGAAAAAAAATCAATATACTTTCAATAACCAATATTGTTCATCTAGCTGTTTGGAAGAGTAAGGGAGATTTTGAAATGATAGAGGTTGCTCTGAATCACAAAGGGTATTTCTAGATGAAATGCTTCTAGCGCTATCAAACAGCTCCAGCTGCTCCATCTATTTTCTTGAGCAGTTTTTCTACAGTAATGAAAAAAGGATGGACAACAGAGTGGACAAGGATGAGAAAGTTAAAAGTGGAAGATGATATCATCTGGGCTCCAGTAAAAATTTGTGAATGATGGTATTCTGAAAAATTCATCTAGAAGTAAGATGTGTAAGAAATTCATTCAGATAAGTGTTTACTCAGTTCACACCTCCTGGGCCCAAAGACCCAGATATAATTTGTAAGCAGAAATCTTCAATTTTGCAATTGCAATGCAGACTACAAAGAGCAAACAAACAAACATAGCCAGCATTTTACAACATGTGCACATATTTAAAATGCTAATGTACATTTCCAAGCTGTGAACAATCATGATCTAATCAATAAGTGCATATGTCCAAAAAGTGTACATTTAAAGATACAAAAAATGGCCACATCCTTACTGCATACATTAATACGTAAATGATATATTTCTATGCAGTTTTCTTTTTCTTTTTTTTAATTACAAGCTTATTCAGAAACAAGGCAGAATGAAAAAACCCATCTAGGGTTTAGCTTGACAGATTCATGCATCTCTATCTGGAAACAGATATATATCACATTTTTCTTCTCTTAATGGAAAAATAGTAACAAATGTTCACTTAGGTGAATCACGACAAGACTTGGTACCTTCTAATTTGTCTGGCTTATTCAGGTTTAATCATGTTCCATTTGGAAAAAGCCCTGTTTGTGAAGTCCATTCATTTACTGTTCCATGATTTGCTTTTCCTTGCCCAGGATTTCATCTTTCGTTTCCTTATGATAACTTCTTGAGTCTGTGGAAGCACACACAAAAGGGAAACTGTATGAAAATATACCAGCTACACAAGTGATATCAAAAGCCCTGAAGGATGAAAATGTGATGAAGATGTATAGATCAACAATTCAATAAAACAAGCAATATTTCCACCACAACAATATATGTTTACTTCATACTATGCTGTCAACTTCCTTCTCTTTGAAGTGAATAGCTTGTGAATTTCCATGATATTCACAAAATTAAACTTCCACTCTTCAGTATTTTTTAGTTATGCCATCATACTTTTACTGCAAGGAAAAGTTTTACATATCCTGAAAACCTGGATATGTAAAAGTCAGTTCTCAGGAGAGTAGCCCCTTTTTCTGATGTAGCACCATCTGCACCTGGGATTCACCACACATCTCCCAAAGTCCTTAACTGTGGCCCTTGTGATGCTTTGGCCACAATAGCAGATGTATTAAAAATTAAGGAAAAGCAAAGCTTAGACAGGGAGGAAAGAAGGAGAAGGAGAAGGAAGTCAAGGAGTGATGGACAATGATTTAACCTAAGAGGAGAAAATGTGTTGATTGGAAGTTGTTCTGTGTCTAATCAGGATTGCTCTGCAATGTTTCACCTTCAGAAAAAAGGGAAGGAAGGAAGGGAACAATTACTTAATTTGTCACAGTGTGTGTCTATGTGCATGAATCTGTGTGTGCATGAGCATGCGGACGACCATTAAACTGTGAGTCAGCATTAGATTTGTCCTCAGGGCCAAAGAGTTTGTGCACCTTTATGACAGAGACTTCCACCATAGCAAAGTCCCTTTGAACTCTACATTCTGTCCATTGAACACACAGAGGTACCTGAAATCTCTGAAAAATGTTCTTGTTTTTGTGTACTCTCCAAACATCCTGTTGCAGTCTAGCAGGATTAACCAATAAAAGGTCTGTTCAGGCATCCTCTAAGCATGTTGTTTAAACACACAAGGAGATGAATCATACTAACCCCCCTCCTTTGTTGTTGCTGTCATTGAATGGTGCACATGTAGGGAGCCTATGTGAAGAACATGGCCTCCTCTATCATGAGCACTGTCCACATCACCTATTATTCTGGATAATCAGTGAACTCTTATTCTTGATGTGTTTGAACAATATGGTGCTCAGAATGCCTGAACAGGGCTAAAATCCAGATAGCAGTTGTAACAACTAACGGCTTGATACATCTTTGGTGTTTCTTCTCCATGTAATGCATCTATCTACTTTCTTATCCATAAGAAATCAGTACTTTTCATTTTATGGGGGAAAGGAAACCACCACATTTAGGTGAAAGCAAAATGAACACTTCTCCCAAATCTATCCAATGCCTCATACTGCCGAGAGCTTCACCATGGGAATTCGCAATGTGTTTCAGAGTCCTTAAATTGGATTTCTTCAGTCTGCAACACACTTTCGTCAATGTGTATATATGTTCAAAAAGGCACATTTCAAAATATTTGTAAAAAAGTCAAAGGGCTTTAGCTAATCCAGCAATGTTGCAGTAGCACTCACCTTAAAAGGCAATCTTACCTGAACATGAAAATAGCAACAAAGGAAATGAAAGTTCCCATATTGAACTATGCAGTCATGTATACTTTAAAATGATTCCAAGTCTAGATTTTGAGTGATTTTTTAAAACCAAAGAGCTTTGGCAGTTCCATGACTATCTTGATTTGAACAATGGTGTTTTTTTCACTATTATGAACAGCGGAGTGCAATTTTGGTGATAAGTTTTGGTATATGGTTCTATTCCTGTGAAATGAGCAGGCAACAAGTCTGGAGGCAACAACAGGCACAAACAACAAAAATAATAAATTATGTTTGAAAAATGCACATGGAAAAAGTTCTGCTTTAGAAAAAATATAAATGCATTCTTTAATATATGGGAGAAAATGTGTAAATTTTTAAATTGAGAACAACAGATATCAACATTTGGAAAAATGTGGATTAAAAAATAAGCAATGTGCACAGTTTAATATGGACTTGAGTTGTAATGAACCTCAAGCTAAAATTACAACCTTCATTTATATCTTTCTCTTTCTCTAGATATTAATATAGGGGTGACTCTGTGTGTGTGTGCATGTGTAAAACACAGTTTGAATATTCAAATCTATGCACCAAGGAAGCAGTGATGTTTGTGATGGGAGGATGAACAAAGATGAAGATGATGGGAAGAAGTAGAAGACAAATGAGAAGATGGAGGACAAAGGCAATAACAAAGTAAGCCAGCTGTACTTGCAGTTTACTATTGTGGATTACAAGCACAAAATCCCCAACTGCTTGCTTCTGTGCCTGTAATGCAGTCTGGTAACAGCTCACATCCATCATGGCAAGTTTTGCTCCTGGGTTAACTGAGGTGTCATTTCCATCCAAATTAAAGAATTAAAAGTTTACCTTCTCTAGCTCTAGGCAACCCTCCATGTGTTCAAACGTCCTCTCCTTCTAATTCTCCTATCAGTCTTTGTCACCACAGGGTACAAAACTATGGGAGAGAACAGTATGGACTTTGGCAGCTCCCAGGGGAAGAAAAGAATAACATTTCTGCATCAGGCATTGCAACTTCCAATGAATGAGGTCTTCCCATTAAGTCAGTTTCACTTTCATTGCTATCCTCTTCTTTTTTCTCTCCTTGTAATAATTCCTATTTCATTTTGTCAGTGAGATCCTAACCTATCTCCAATTCAGTACAGATCCTGTGTTATTTTATGGTTTGTCATAAAGCAAAGTTGCTAAGTTGATCTACTAAATTCTATCCATTCTCAGAAGAAATTGTTTTCAAATGATATTCATTCTGTGGTTAATAATCATTTTAGGAATTATCTAAGAACTGCCAACAAGGATGGACCAATTAGATACAAACAAAAAGAATATATTTTAAATTATTATTATTATTATTATTATTATTATTATGTCTATATTTTAATTTATGTGGTTTTAATTTATTGTTGTAAGCTGCCCCGAGGCTTCGGTGAATGGGGCGGCATAAAAATGTTTTAATAAATAAATAAATAAATAAATAAATAAATAAATAAATCAGTATATAAAAAGTGTCTGGATGTTCTGCATTTTTCCTCATAATTGGATATTTCGTTGGCACTGAAATAATGTAGTCCAAGTTGATATTAGTGAGAAAGGATTTTTCTTAAAAGAGAATAAAATAAACATAAATAAATAAATGCAATAACAATTATACCATGTCCTATAAATACTTTAATTTCTGAAGTGTATTTATTTTCTGTCATAGAACTCAAGTGGCCTTATTTCATTAAGGTGACCTTTTCGAATCTATACTATAGGAATCATTTGTGTAGTATGGCAGTAAGGCCATTAGTGATTTTTCAGGGTTGGAACTGTACATTACAGCTATATTGTGACATGAGCACCCAGAGGTGCTGTGGTACAATCGGGTGGCAAACACATGGTTAAAATAAATAAATTAAATAAGTAATGTATGTGAGTTGCATCTATCTCAAGTGCCCCAAGCTTGTGGTTACTTCTCATTCCAAGACTACAGTTTCCTGAATTAACGACTGCTAAAATAATTAGTTCTGCACTGAAATTTGCTCTCACATATTTTTGGTCATTCTAATCTAATTCTATAGGGAAAATACTTCTGAAAAGAAATTCAAAAGTATGAATTTTAGAGAGATTCTCATTGTTCAGTTTCAATTGTTTCTTGGAGCCTTTCCTATGGAAATTAAAGTGTGAATCATAAGCAAAGTCTACGAAGGAACACAAGAGTTAGAGACTAGTAAAGACTTCCATATGGTCTTATTTTCTACTGGGATTTCTGCTGTATATACCAGAAATTCTCACTATGATACTGCACATTCAGCTGAAGGTAGTCAAGGGATTTGTTGTTACCAGAGAAATCCCAAGCCCAGGCTTCATATTTAAGTTGGAAGTAGATACCTTTGGGTTTATAGAAATCTCCAGTGTTGCATTTGAAAATTTTGCTGGGGGTCACTGCCATCTTTTAAATTCATCCCTTTTTGTCTTTCTAAATAAAATTAGCATTCAACTGCTGTAAATGTTCATAATTGTTCAGCACTAATGTTACTCAGTGACTTTGAGCAGAGTGTAATATTATATGCTGCACTCAGCAGTTTACAAACTCTGGGTTTACTAGTTCACTCAGTGTGAACAAAACCAATTGAAACATATTCAATGGTCATCCTCACCTTTTCATAAGTGCACTTTAAGTAATCAGTGTTTCATTCAAGCTGTTCGTTTTGTCACTCTGGGTATCAATAGGAACTATGAATAGTTTATAGGATAGTATGTTGTTGTTAGTCGCAAAGTCATGTCCGACCCATCGTGACCCCATGGACAATATTCCTCCAGGCCTTCCTGTCCTCCACCATCCCCCAGAGTCCACTTAAGTTAACGCCGACTGCCCCAATGACCCCATCTAGCCACCTCATTCTCTGCCATTCCCTTCTTCTTTTGCCATCTATTGTTCCCAGCATTAGGCTCTTCTCCAGGGAGTCCTTCCTTCTCATTAGGTGGCCAAAGTATAGTATAATTATAGGATAGTATAAGATACTACTTTCTAAGTGAAATATCAGGAATTCTCAAAATTTTGAGAATCCCGAAGGGAAGGGCCCATGTCTCTTAGCAATCTGAAATAACAAGTTTATATCAACCTCTGCCAACCTGAAATACTCTAGAACTGCTGAGAATTTAAAACACAAGCCATGTTGGCTTGTGCAGATAGGAGATGAAGTCCACAATATCAGAGGAAAGCAGGTTGGAACAGAGTTATATTTGAATGCCCTTTGATATTTGAAGCCAATGTCTGCCACCACAATGGAGAAGAGGGGGCAATAATTGAGGAAAAAAAGATAGAACTGAATGCCCCTTGACTAACTTGTAGAGTTCTGTATGGCCACAAATATAGTGGAATAAGGATGGTTAACACTGGAAAACTTTGATTACATCTGCCTCAATGCTCACAGGAATTCTCTAAACCTGCATCAATGTACAGACTGTATTTTCAGAGTAAGCATTTTAGCTTTCAGAGGAAATAGTCAGCCAGAAGGCTAAATGAGCCAGTTTGATATGGATGGTATGCAGGTTCGTTCCAGGGGCTGTCACCTGCCTTTCCCCCCCATGACCTGACATCTTATTTTGACAGATTTCCAATATTCTGACCTGTTAGAATTCTCCTATCTGATGTTCTGACTTGTTCTATTCTTCCTGTCGTGCAAATTGATGCTGCCCCAGTGGCCTTGGAATACTGTAATTAGAGAAGAGACAGCAATGGTGAATCTGGAGGGGAAGCAAAGGAAAAGACATGTTCCTGCATACATGATGGGAAGGGGTGTCAGCACAGAATGCAAGTGTGTAGGAATGGAAGAATTCATACAGAGAAAAATATTCAGGGAAAAGTCCATCAGTCATAATGCTCTGACATGCAAGAAATATGGAGATATGAGAAGAAACAGGGGATGTCCGCTGGAAGAAGCAATGTTAGAAAGAAGCAGGAATTTAACCAATTGTTTGACACTAAATAAAGCACACCATGTTTCCAAGTGCTGTTCATAAGGGTATTTCATATTTAATTTTTTATTTCTTTTTGAAGGAGTTACTATGTTCACCTAATTCTCCTCCTCTCTTTCTTATGATTGCCCAGCACTAGAGATTACAAACTGCTTGAAGCAGAGGAATAGAGATGTGCTTGATGTACATATAACCACAGCAAACTGAACTGGCAAATAATGGTGGAGCTCACAGTACCCTTGTTAGGACCTGCAGGAGACATTTTGCCAGTGAAAGATAAAATTGTGCCCTCTCATTCCACGTACAGATGTTAGCTGGAAGTTGGCACCGATGGGACAGTGTTTCCACTGTATCTGAGGTCTTACGGGATGCAAGAAAGATTGCGGGGAATCCAAAGCTCTGGTCTCTGGCTTTACCACTTTCACTGCAGCCACAACATTGCCATCTCATGTGCCTGCCTCACTCTGCCTAACAGAAGAGCCAGCCTGGCTTTCTGGTTTCAGAGATATATTATCAATTTTGCAGCCAACAAAGTGCATCCTGCTAACATATTAATTAGGGCTGCCACCAATTTTACCTAAAGTAGCACTGCAAGATGAATGTGGAAGCACCTTCTTTGGCAAAGAACCCAAGATTTTTCAAGGGATCAAAAAAATGATAAGACTAAGATTAGTAACACTTCTATTAGAGTAGTCAAGGAAGGACTCCACTCATCCCTAATATTACCCTTTATATACTCAGACATGTCCTTCCAGTCTTATTTCTATTGCACCAAATGTGACCTTGATTATGTATATAAAACCATGGTAAAGTGCTTGCATAGCTTTAAGCCAGCCAGCACAATGATGCATTAGACATGCGAGTGAAAACATATGCATGAAAACACCTGGTGTGTGAGAGTGTGCATTTTAGAGCTGAGCCAGAATTTCTAAGAAGATTTTCTTCTAAGAGCATTCCTAAGATTTTCCATTTCCCCCACCTCACCTCCTTCGAAGAAAGTGGCTTGGCAGGTTTTTCTCCAAAACATTGGACATTTGCTTCCACAATGCCCAGAATAACAGTAGGCTCAGGACATGACTCAGAATGCAGTAGAGTGGCCAGAATATCATGGCAGTTATAGCAGCAGCAGCAGCCTGTATTCCCAACCCTTGCAGCTCAAAATAATAATAATTTTTTAAAAGGCTTGTCAGTCCTATGCCTATGAAAATGCTATATAATTTCACCAGCCCCTCCCTGGAAACAAATCAGAAAAATGCTCACCCTAATTCCCTTGCCCACATTAACACACTACTTTCTGCTCTTATTTTTCTTTACATTAAATTGATCTCATTCAAAGCATTGCAGTAAAAGCAGCTGGCCATTGCTTGAATAGGCAAACAGCTGCACCCTTCACGCTCAAAATTTACTACTTGGAGCTCTGACACTAGGGTCTGTATGTCACTAAACTAAATTATTCCTTGCATAGGTCTGCCTTTAGGCAAATATTGAGATATACGTATCTATTATTCACACTAGAGAAATAAGGAAATTTGATATTGAGGTAACAGTTGCAATTGATTGCTCTTGTTTTTTGTGAAGTGGTTTCCACAAAAGTCAATTAAGCAGATTATCTTAAAGTTGAAATATAAAGTATAGATGACAAGAAACTAAGAACAATCTGCAATTCCCTCCATAGCACAAGCCTGATTGTTCCTAGCAGATATATGCCAACCGAAGCATTAAATTTGGCATTTAGGGTCCTAGGGATATTACAAGAGGCAAAACAGCTAGAGGAATATGTCTATTTAACAATCTATATCTTACCTGGAATATCTTATTTCAAATTATCTTGTCTGTTTATGCAGTTGGCCTGAAGCAGAATCTCTAGGAGGCTTCCAAAAACCAGCAAAGCAAAGAGTGGTGCTTCAGTATTTTTCATGGGAGAACGTTGGCTGAACTGCAAGTTGAGCGAAGTGTGATGTAATGGAGCTTTATGATTCACTAGCAGTTTCACACCTTAATAGTAATGATTCTTTGGGGATTTTCCCTCCTCATAACACGGTTTTGTCAAGTTGTTCTATCACAATTGAAGTGTAGAAATAATATATGGGCAATATCAGATTTTGTGTATTTCAGTAGCTTCATTTGATTATGAGTAGACAGTGCATTTGGTAATTCATTCCAATGTGTATGCAACAAGGAAATGACCATCTGTTTTATTCTTTACACATATGTCTGCATGGGTATTAAATGTTCAAAACCACTTAATGTGGCATAGGCTTTTAAATAATGATGTTGTAAATGTCCTCCCCACACTGTGCAGATTCGTTTACTTATTGATTCACTATACACACACACACCAATTTAGAGTGGTTTGGCTGTGCACCAGCTGAGTGCTTCCTTCCATTTTAACCAGTTAGCCAGTTTTGCTTGTCTAAAACCTCACACCCGCAAGCTTTTTACAAAAGCATCTTTAGTTCCTTCTTTCAAATGTCAGCCAGTCGATTCTCATTGGCACAAGCTGGCCTCACATAGAACTAGCTGCTGTTAAAAATCTTCTTCTTCTTCTTCTTCTTCTTCTTCTTCTTCTTCTTCTTCTTCTCTGGTAACCTTTGAACTGTCCCACTCATTGCGTGTCCAGTTTGTATGCTGCACAGGAGAAAGAAGAAAGTCCTACCTTCCATGCTGTCGCACACCAAACAGTCCCAGAGGACTTGGTGAATGTATGGTAAGCTGATACTAACACAGAACAAATCAGCAGTGCTGGCCAATGCTCAAGGGAAGAATCTTGAGGAAGAGTTCCTTCTCTAGTCCACTGCTGCAGTATGAAAATAAGCCCTACATGATGTGGTGGTCATCACTGACCTCCCAGGGAGTAATGCACTATCAGTTGTAATGGATGTGGTCTTGCTGCTGGTTGGCATTGCTGGGAAGGTATTTTATCCATCTGTATAGTTACTGTCTAATGGAGGAGGTGACACTGCCACAGTGGGTAGGCAGGAACTTGCCTTCCTCATAGTAAAGTGTATGATTAATGTGGTTTGGTTAACATTCTCTTGCAGCTTCTTTGCACTAGAGAAATTGGGGCAGGTACATTTTAGAGAGGATGGTGGTTGTGGAACCCTGTTCCTCAAAAAGAGTACCCATAAGGCGATCTAGTATGGGCTACAAGGCCAGGAATTGGCATGCCAGTCCCACACCCAGGTTGTTGTCCTCATAGGACAGTCCAAAATATGCCAGTCCAATCCTCCCATCAGTTCCAGTGTGATTTCTGCTAGCAGGACCAGGGTGAAGAACTGGCCTGCAGTCCTATTGCCTGATTATTGGACCCAGGACCTATGACACAGCAAACCTATGTAATTATATTTGTGACCAATGTCGTCAATAAACCCAGTCTATGTATGGCTACTGCCTTTTCAGCACCATCCCCTCTGATAGGCATGGATACTTCAACAGCTGCATCCAAAAAGGTTTAATTAACAGCTATTTCTGTCACTATTAATCAAGGATATTTATTTGTTTGTTTGTTTTACAAGGCTTATGCTAAGTTTCATCTACATTCATAACATGCTTCATAGAAAAAGCTAAAACTATATTTTTAAATCATCAACACTAAAAACAATCAGATATCTTAACATCAGCATCAGTAGGAAATTGTACAATGCTGGCTCACAAAATACACAGAGAAAAAATAGGTTTCCTAACTGAGGAAGAGAATTGCACCTTTTTGCAGCTCTAGATTTACCCTAGACAAACCTCTATCCCTAATGACTGAAAATCAGACACTCAATGATTTTGAATCTCACCAAAAAAGGGATGAGGTAGGGAATCATAAAGAAAATGAAAATGGTGAGCTTCTCAGGGCCAGACAGTTAAAAACCAGCATCTTGATTTAGAGCCAGAAAAAAGCCAATGAAATTATTTCAAAACATGTGTAATATGCTCACATCAGCATACACTTGATAGCAATCACATAGCTAGATTCAACACCACTTAATGTCTTCAAACCACCTTTAAGTTCACACCCATATACAATACACTAATGTTACCTAGGTAACATCAGGATATGAATAACTCCATCATCAGGCAGCACCAACCAAACTAGTTAATCATCATCATCATCATCATCATCATATGGGCCACTATGTGCCCCTTTAGGAGCAGTGTAACCTCCATCTAGAAAAGACAGCTAGTTAACCATTCAATAACAACTTCTCTGATTTGTCTGAACTGAATTGCAGTGAGTGTATGTCCTTGATTTATTACATCCTAAATTGATGTCACAGTCACAAACTCCAGGGTTTGTCTTGGAAATATTTATTTGATACCATTTATTATCTTACTTGCCACAGTGCTGGCACCAATATTAATTCCTCCCCCAAGGTTTTCCCAGCAGAGTGTTCAATGTAATGTTTGTATATGTCTAGTAGAAAAGCAACTGCATAATAATAGCCATTAATAAAAGCTGATTAGTTGGCTGAAAATGTTTGCATGAATACAAAGTGCACAGTTTACTGACGTCTTCTGTGCAAGGTTATTTGGAATGAACGGAATCACAGGGTGGTTGTGCTTGAAGTCCATTGTAGTTTTTTCCAATCTGATGTCCAGTAAAAAAAAAAAATGTGCTACAATTTCCTGGCAGCAATCCAATGGCCAGGAACGCTGAGAGTTGTAAACAAATCTTGAAGGCACCAAGCTTGAGAAGGTTGCAGCCTCCTACTGTAACCTCTTAAGGAAGATGTAAGGAAACACAAATGTCTCAGAATGGGACTGAAGTTATCATATCTATTAGTAGAAAGTAGACTATAGGAATATATATATGCACATGCACAAACATGTTTCCAAGTCGACTTCCGCTCTTTGGGTTGTGTTAAACCTAGGAGACTGTGCTGAGGAACAAGAAGACATCCTGCCTTTACAAATTATAATAATGCCTACCACTTTACATTTTGTAGTGCCTTAGGGCTCTTTCTTCAAGCAAGTAATTTATGCAACTGCTGAGTGAAAATGCTTAGTTCCTTTTGCTGCTGACTGACAAGCTCTGCATTTCATTCTGCAAAAAAGGAAATGCAAGATGAAAATCCTAGACAGGGTGAACTAAATAACGTTGGAATAGCAGAAGAGTACGTTATTGTGTATTTAAAATAATCCTTTATTGCTATATTTATACTGGCTCAAGATATAGATCCAGATAGCTTTATATTGGGTCAAGGCACAGATCCAGATAGCTGAGTGTTATCTTTTTTTTTTTCCTAAAGAAGCTTTCTGAGGTTTCAAGCAGATGCTGAATATTGAACCCAGGATTACATGCATATTGAGCCAGGAGTCCTCTGAACCAAAAAACAAAAAGCACCCAACGCTTTATAAGCTTACACAGAAGTACAGACCATCAATTTCAGTGGGGCTTTCTCACAGCTAAGTGTGCATTTGTTATCTTCTGTTTGATGCACAATCAAACCTGAGAATGTATAAAATGTAGGCCTGCAAAATTTAGCAGGTTTAATTCATAGCTAATCAACTAAAGCATTAGTTTATGGCTGTGGGACCATGATTACAAACATAGGAAACTGAGTCAGGCATTCTGCAAGGGAAGTCAGTGCCCGACCATTGAGCTACTGCCACCCCATGAGCGTGTTTTCCCTTAATCTGCAATTTAGACATACTTATCCAGGAGGAGTTCCAACTGGAGGAATGGCAATAAGATTGCTTTGGTTCTGTAACAGTGAAAAGTAAATTATTAAATATTTAGTTCTTTCTTACTATAATGGCATACTTTAAAAACAGTTCTTTTTCACACATTGTATTCCACTAGAATGGAATATTCTTTAGATATTCACAACATTTATGTGTTAGCCAGAGAACTCTGGTTACGGGATAGCATCTAGATGTCATCCCTCAATGCAAAATTTAAATACTCTTTCTCTTCCAACACAGGGTCAACACTAAATCTGATCCTCTGCACTGACAAAAATGAAATGGCAGTCATGTTTTTTTGACACGTTATTCCTTGGCTTGAGAGTTTTATTATTTCAGTTCTATAACTCACAATGAAAATAAAATGCATGTTACTGTACCAGGGATTTACTGCCCCCCAGAATTCCAGAATCTTGGAATTTTCTACCATTTCAAGTTGTTCAGCCACATCAGTGGCAACTTGCTGGTTTAAGGTGCAGTCATATGCTGGTTAGGGCATACTGGGAGTTGTAACACTTTTTTCCTGTCTAGACCTGCACAGAATTGTTAATTTCAAAGCAGCCAAGGATCATCACCAGTTATAAAGACATCTAATTTGAGCAATATCAATTCTGACTTAGCTGTGGCTGTGCTTAGTATTTTAGGAGTCTACACTTGATCTATCTGTTGTAACTCCATACCCTTTTGAACGTTATAAGTACCAATGAAAATATTTTGTAAGTATCTGGTCTCTAGCTCTCCATTTACCTTATAGTGAGCTCTGAGACATATTGTGATACTATATCCAATTTTTCATTGCTAAATTAATGACTGTAATAGCATGGAGCAGCTATGAACCCTGAGTTTAACCATGCTCCTCCACCTGCTACACTGACTCTACCTGCAACAAGAAACGTCTAGGCAAAGTTTAATGTCACGAGGATTCTACACCAATAACTTTCACCCTGGTGTTTCTGAATAGAGGTGTATGGTTAAGCTCAAGGTGTATAATTGCTCCCAAGCTGCAGCACTGAGCATTCATAATACATGATACGCTACACAGTAATGTGAACCACATATAAGTAAGTGCTTGTAATGTGTGAATTGGGCTTGAGCTACAAGCACTTGCAGAAAACCATCCCATCATGGGACATAGCTGCTGTTATGACATCTCCCTCAGTAAGACCATCCAAGGTCTGTACAGCCAGCTGGATAGTGTCTTCACATTTCAATATTACTTACAAATATATGAATAACATCACCTGGAAGCATGTAGGTATAGAGCAGCCAACAAATCCAGTAATTCTGCAACAGGTTAAGAACATAATAGCCCTGCTGGATCAGACCAAGTCCATCGCATCCAGCATCCTGTTCATATAGTAGCCAACCAGCTGCCTTAGTTGGAAGCCCACAGCAGACAACCAAGACTTCAGCCCAATTTCAGTGTTCAGCTTACTCAGGAAACTCTCAATAGATGCCTCCAGACCTGCAATATCCCTGTCTCTGTCAGAGAGTTTCAAGCATGTGTCCTACTTACAGTAGCAGAACTCAAGGGATTTAGCTAGGCTCAGCACCAAAAGAAAAGTCAAGATGTAGTCTTGGGTATAGAAAAGGAGTAGATTATCCAAGAACTGCAAAGCCAAAATACACCAGCATTGCTCTTACATTCCATGACTAGAACTGAAGACTTTTAAACCTAAACTTCTAGATCCCACCCAGACCATAGCTAGAGGACATCAGTGCAAAGGCTCACTAATGAATATACCTTTATTCAGGATAAGTCTTTATGGTGGCACTAATGGTGGCACTTCTGTGTCTAGCAGTTGGCCAAGCCTGGTCCTTTAGTTGCCTGCTTTCCCTGGGGACACCTGGATGTGCAGCATATGCATCCAAGACTGAGAGAAGCCTAAGAGAGTGGAAGGTGTGATGACTATCTCTACAAGGTCCCTTGATCCCCTGATATGCTTCCAAGTGCCTCAGCACAGGTAGCTCCTCCAAGACATTTAGCTTGAGGAAGGCTAGGTCACCATCTAAAATTTGTGAAGAGGGTTCCCAATGACATCATCTTTCATTTGTAACCACCCCATTTTTCTGCACCACTTCTTATACTTTTTTTTTTCCACCAGGAAAAACAATATGCACAGGAAGAAAAAATGGAATAGGTATAAGTACCCAGTGTGTTTTTGACTTGAATTGTTAGGAACCCTCTCTCTAAAGGCACCAAGGTCCATCATTGTCTCCAAGTGCAACAAGAAATGGCTGGCCTCTCTCTCTCTCTGCCAATCTCACACAAAGAATTCTGCATATCTTGCTCCCTGCAGGTAGACTGCCTCTTCAGAAAACTCTTACTCTTCCATTTATGGAACATTGGCCATCCTGGAGCATCAGCACTGCATCTGCTTAACAATGGAGTCAGAACACTGTTGATACCACCTGAAAAAAGTATCCTTCGTCTACTGTTAAAACACAATACCCCTGGCCAGGAATCAGCTTAAATGACTGAGAAGGTCCAAGCATCTTACCTTCCAGTAGAGCAACAGCAGTTCCAACTTGACTGGAGTCAGACATACGTAACAACAAGTGATTTTTTGAACTGAAGGTGGTGGGAACAAATTCATAGTTAATTCGTTAAATTGCCTTTTCCTAATTGAAAAATGTGAACACTGTACAAAACTGGCTTCTGGGATTTCATTATATTAATAAAGATGGTTTTGGAAAGAGTTGTGACTTGAGAATGATTTTAAAACACTTTAATCAATAAATATCATTTCTGCCATGTATAACGGCACAGTATTTTGAAGCAGTTTAACATGCCAAAGCTTTCTATATTTATGTTTCTGAATTTTTCTTTTGGCAGATTTTGTGTGCCTCAGCAGAGCTTTCCTTTTCTCTGTTTCTTATTGAAACAATTAAACAGGTTTATCTTCTTGGATGAGATCTATCTCACTGTGCATATTAATGTTTCTTCATCTGATTCCACAGAGAGTAGGTGACTAAAGGATCAGACTTGGCCAGCTGTCAGGCATGGAAGTATCCCCATAAGGAATAAACACTCCTTGTGAATAAAGGTATATTCATGAAAGCAATAAATAAATAAATAAATATTATTGGAGTCCTTATCCTATGAGGATTCCCATAAACTCCAAAGGATTGCAGGCACCTAAATGAAGGCCAAGGTCACCTTCATACTCTTCCCACTACACAAGGCATTTGGACAGCTTATTTAGCCTAAGTGTGGTGCTTCAAAAAGGGAGGGAAGAGGTTTAGATGCTGCTGGGATGTGAAATTCAAAGCCATGTTTTTCCCAGTTGCAATATATGGCTGTGAAAGTTGAACCATAAGGAAGGCTGAGTGCAAAAGAATTGAGGCCTTTGAATTGTGGTGCTGGAGAAGATTTCTGAAAGGCCCATGGACCACAAAGAGATCAAATCAGTCGATTTTAAAGGAACGACTCACTGGAGAATACCCTGATGCTGGGAACAATTGACGGCAAAAGGAGAAGGTGATGGTAGAGGATGAGGTGGCTAGATGGAGTCCCTGGGGCAGTGGGTATGAGCTTGGGTGGACTTAGGATGGTGGAGGACAGGAGAACCTGGAGGAATGTTGTCCTTGTGGTCATGATGGGTTGGGCGTGAATTTGCAACTAAACAAAGGACGTGACATATCTTAGCACCAGTGGCCACCTGCCCCACCTGTTGCCCAGAATGCCCCAAAAACCTTTCCCTGAGATTATTTTTATCACCTTATCATTCCCAGCTCTGGAATCTGTTTAGATGTGATGCAGTAAATACATGTTTTGAATAAATGAGTGCAATGTTAAGTTTCCTGTGTATTGTTCTAGGTGTTATAGGATACATTACAATTGCTGAGATGGAGGACAATGTAAAGAGCAACATCATTCATAACTTATTTCCTTGCATGATAAACAAACTCAATGGCAGAATTCCCTTTTCTACCTACCCTATTCATCATGAAGGTTGTTTTCAGTATAAGTGTGATTAGGTTAATTTTCCTATCATTTCTGAGTGCTCTTCTGGATCATCTTCCAGAAGCTGCATCCAAAAGGAGAATAGCTTAGGAAACATTTAGGAAAGTTGTATGAAACATTTCCACACAACTTCAGAGTTTCCTTCAGGAATGGGATGAAGGACATTGCTTCTCTGCCCCCAGTGTTCTTGTTCATAGTAACTAGCCTAACCAGCATTGAGGCAGTAGTAACACTGCATCCCACTGCAGTGTTGCCCCAAGAGGCACTTTGGTTCTCCCCATAAACATGGATAGCAGTTGCAAACCTACATACAAAAAGAAAGAGTTGCACTTTGGGGCATTGTAGTGATGGAAGGTAAATCTACTCGCTGCCCTACTGAAGCAATATTTCAGGATCATGCCTGCTACTGCTTCCCCCCACCCCCTGTTCACCCTGTAAATGTCTCTAGGCATGCTCAGCTCATCTAGGTGCAAGAGGATATTGTGGGTAGGTTGAGGGATGGAAGAGACAGATGGGTCAATGCTGCATGCTGAATGCATGAACAACGTATTGTAATGAATGGAGCTTATATGGTGATCGTAGGCCACAGAACCCTATCCTTGCCCTCTTTGGATTTTCAGACCATGGAGGCAGAGCAGCTCCACAGTCCACCTTCAGCTAGAGGCTGCTCACCAGCCTTTCATTGTGCCTCTTGTTGGCTTTGCTGCACATGCAGCAGCTGCTGAGCAACTTTGCTGGCACCCGTCTCCATTGTCAGCACATTGTGTTCCTCTTCCTGCAGCCTCCACATGCCCTTAACACCGCAGTGAACACAGTCCTTTCTGGACTTGCTTGCCTTGCATGTCTCTGCATTGCAGCAGCACCACCACCCACATTTCTTGGCATTTATAACAAAGCAAATGTGGTTTTGTATTGCCCGGTTTGTGATTCCCTATTTGGTGGGGGGTCTTTCCCCTGTTTCCTGTCCACAAGCATTGATGGCTTGGGATCTCATCGGTAAGAGTGGGGACGGGGGGAGAGAAAAGGTAATATATCCTGTTGGCTGCTGCTGTCCCTGTTCAGTTCGATTTATAACTGGATAGCGTTTAATATTAGGTTGACTAAGCTCCTGCTTTGCAAACTGTGATTTGGATAAATAAGAATAAGAATGAATAAGAATAAGAGAGAGAGAGCAGTACAGCTTATTGGTAGCCACTGTTTCTGTTAAATGTCTTTATTTTTGTTTAGTTTAGTTAATATCTGGCCATCATTTAATACAGAAACTCCTCTTTTCTATGCTGTGATTTGTCTATACCCAGAAAGGAAGGAAGGAAGGAAGGAAGGAAGGAAGGAAGGAAGGAAGGAAGGAAGGAAAGATTATTTCTCTCTTGTTGATATTAGTTGTAAATAATTAAGGTTACAAAATTCTGGCAGGAGGGTTCTGTTATTGGTATATTTTTTATAGTGGGATTCTGATTTCATTTCACAAATTCTGGTTACAGTGCCGCTTTAAAAAGGTCAGGATGGTAAGAAAGGGAAGGGACAGATCTGTACAGGAACCTTCTGGAAGTATTTTCTGGCTTGGCTGGAAGGTGAGGCATTAAGCAGAGGTTTACTCCTCCATAGTTTAGGAAGGAAGGTATACGCATAATTCAGTTGGGGTCAGGCTGGTGAGGATGCATGAGCATCTTTATGGTAATTGTTAGTTTTGGAGACTTCATGCTCAGCGTTTTGAAGCCCAGTGTGGACATACAGGAGGTCTTTGAGGTTGACACATCTCACCCTCTTGGTGTTTTGTTGCTCTGGCATGGGGAAAGTGGTCAGGCACCACCTGGCAAGAGATAGACGTCTTGCCTAATAATATTATAGGACAGTCACCTGCAAAAGGATAGTCTATATCATCCCAGCCTTTGTACAACTATTTTAAATAAATATGGCCCAAGTTTAACACCATGCGATATTTCTGTCTCTTTATTGCTCTCCCTCCCTTCACTATGTGTGTTGGGACATTTGCAATGTTGATAAATGGCTTGATACACAACTCTCAACTTGGTGGTCTCCATGATGGCTGGGAATGATAGGCACTGCAGTCCAACATATCTGGTAGACAACAGTTTTCCACATCTGTGGAAACGTGCTTTAAGCAATGGCTCAAGTTTGCCATCAAAACCCTAACTTTACAGGGTGAACAATGCATTCCTTAATTTAATTGTGCAGTAAAGGCATGTACATTGTGTAATATTAGTGTCTGGACTGGTAAGGGGCTTTCTTCAAAATGAACTTCTTTTGGCCTCTCACTGATATGCCCACTATGCATTAATCTGGTAGTATAACATGAAATCTTAATTATAATGGCACGCCATGCCCCACAAACACAGCACACACTTCTGATGCTTTTGATGGTCTAATTAAAGTTTTGCATTATCTCATGAAGAAAATGAATGTGTTGGAGGAATAGTTTGGGTAGACAGGTTTTAATGGAATTTACTTTGGGAAACATAACTCATGTAGTGTTTTGTGCCTCCCTGAATTCTCATCACATTCATATAATGATATAATAATTAATAGTAGCCTCTATTAATTAATTCAGCATACTGCATCCACCTCTTCAAATTTACCACCTGCTTTCATGGGCATGTGATTAAAAACATACACAGCTTCCAAGAATTCAGGACCCAGTGACAGGCTGCCTATGGCTTGAAGCCTTCAAAGGAGGGAAGTGGGTGCCCTTGAAAGGACAAGAGTGAAACTCCCTTGGCTGCTCAATGTAATTGTGTACAAGGCTTAAGCTTTACCCTTTGCCTGTCTGCATTGAACATCAATGGTACAAGTTAGTTAGCTTGGGCTTTTTTTAGCTTGATCGGTTTCAATATAAAAGCTTACATTTGCAATTCAAATACAAACCAAGTGACAAGGCAAACCAAACTTCAGTCAGAGACACAGTTGCTTGAGAATAAGCTCCCAGTGAAAATTACATCTGAGTTACATCTTAGGATTGTCTCTGGGGTATGGCCAGTGCATTTTCCTGCTGAGCTGGAGTAGCTAATGCCTGCCTCCTTCAGGGTGCATAGGTGCAATTAAGGCTGGAAGCAAACCCTGCATGTGTCTCTCCCACACATTAGAAAGCAAAATGCAAATACAATAGATAGGGATGAGTGAGAGTTTTGTGGCAGTTCAGATAGGAATCTACCCAAATTCCCAAAGTTCATCCTATTCCTGACAAAAAGAACTTGAAATTTTTGGGAAAAAATAAGCAAAACAAAAACTGACAAATCTGTCCATCCAGAATTTGGGAGCTTAGCAATTAAAAGTCTTGTTTGCATCCTGTGTAATCAACCATGTTAGGGCTTAATTAGCTTTTCCACTTTGTTGTCCTTGACAGGCTCCTCATCTTTAACAGATGACAGACAGGAACATCATGTTCTTCTTTATAGGGGAAGTAACTGATGCAGACAGATAATAATTCCAGTTCAGTTTGTATAGATTCATCAAAATGTCCAAAGTTCATAGTTAGGAGAGAAAGAACATGGGATTTCTTGAATTTGAGAGGGGAGAAAGCAAATCTGACAGACTTGCTCATCCTACCACTACTTTATGCATGCCTACTCAGAAGTAATTACTTCTGTCTCCTAGGTAAAAGAGAATCTGAAATAACTAACAATTGACTGTCCTTGATTGATACCCAAATCAGATATCTGGGTGGGCTGCCTCACTTGGCCCAACAACAGGATTGGTCCAATGTTCACAGGATATGCAAATAGAAATAATAGTTTTGAGATTCCATTCATTTTCATTACCAAGTTCATATCCTGTTTCACCCATTTGCATTTGTTTTGTTTTGTCTTTTCCCTTTGTTCATTTGTGTTCATTTCATTTCAAGACTCACACTCTCTGTTTATTGGCTCTCTCCCTCCCTCTCACTCTCCCAAATGGTGTCCCTCTCTGTGTCAGTGGTGGCAGCAGAATGTATATTGGTGTTACCCTGGATGCACCAACACTGGGGGCTTCTGTGTGGGAAAGCTGATTTGTTACATGCCATCAAGTTGCCTCCAATTTATGGCAACTCTGTAGTTGAATGCCTCCCAAAGGTCCTGTCCATGACAGCCCTTCTAAGCTCTGGTGGTTCAGCTGCCTGTCTCTCTGGCCCAGCTGACAGTGGTGGTGAGGACAAGAAGCAATAGATGCCACTGTATGCTTTCTTCCTGGCTGTCTGGCTGTCAAGCAGCTGGTGGCAATGCTCACATGCCACATCAAAAGACTGGTATATTAAAAAATCACTTCAAGATTGATTTCCCACAGTGTTCTATCAGTGTCTCCATATTCATCAGTAAGAAAGAGGAGGAATATGCAATGAATTGAAAGAAAATCTGTGCACCTACAGCACTCTGTACACAAGACTTTAGTTTTTAAAAAGCAACAATAAGGAAATCTTAGTTCATCAATTCCTCTTGGTAACAAGACCACATAATTCAGAACTCCAAATTGGAGTGCATTGATTCAGATGATCAGAAATTCACATGATCCCTACTCTAATGCTTATAGAGTTCCTTTTTTTAGCATAATGACAATAAAACTCCTCTCATGGGACAAATTGGTCTGAGGATTGCAATCGTTCTTTAAAATTCAAACTCCCCTGTTTGCAGGAAAGATACTCAGTTCATGAAAGAATCACAAATGGTTTCATTTCTTTGGCAGCCAGTTGTTTTTGCTATGACACGATTGTGGTATGCTTTTTGTTTTAAGCCATCAAGAGTCCTTTGCAGTGTCTGTGCAGGGAGGGGGGTAATTAAAAATATGCTTTGAATCAACTGGATGCATTACAGTCATCATTTTCTCATCCTGCAGCTTCCCAATACTATTCCCCTCACCTGACAGGCAGCCCGAATGTACTTCATAGATCTCAGGAAGTCCTTAAATAGGTGTGCAGCTGAACCTGTTTCACAAAATGTCTTCTCAAAAGTGTTGCTACACCACAGCTCTCCTGCTGCTCTTCACATCCAATTCTTCTTTTATGCTTCTAAGTACAGAGCTCTGTCAATTTGTAATTTACCTGCATGCTCTACTGTTTCCTAGCCCCATGCAATGTGTTGTTGATGTCGGCACCACATGCCGATTCTTTTCACTGCAGAAACTGGTGTTCGAAGCTCAACAAGACAAGGTTTATGTAAGGCTTCTTTCACCCTGTCTCCAGTTACCATTCTCTGACTTAATTGAAACCAACATTTTCAACAGTTTCTCTGAAATTGAATAAAGGACACCTCTATGAAATGTTTCCTTGGTTTTTGTTATGCATTTTAAGGAGCAAATTGGACTTTGGACCTTTCCCACTTTCTTTTTCACTTTCTTTTCTATTATTCTTCCTACCATTTGAAGCAGATCCATTTTTATCATTCTTAATGAAATAGATTATGCAAATATTTACATAACATTTTATTTGTCCTTTTAAAACTTCTATTTATGTGTCATACATATGCTATTTTTATACTGGAACAAAATGTTCTGTGAAGAGAGGATAAGATGTTTCATAATATGCAAGTTTCCCTCAGAACAACCCCGCCCATCCACTCAGTTGTTTGTAAGATTTTTACCCTTAATTGATCCTTTTTTTATTTGAGCGAAAATCTCCAGGATACTGTTTCTAGGATGAGTGTATCAACAGGACCCACACATGATGGAGAAAAATGTTTAGTACTTTGGTTAGTCAGCAAACCATCAACACCACTTCAAAAACAAGTAGAAGTAATTATCCCTAGACAATTGGAAAGAATTGCAGTGAGAGGTGCTAGTGCTAGGTACCCAGTGAAGCAGGAAATGTTGGTTACTATTGTAGGAAAATAAAAGGTGAAGAAATCCGTACAATATTATTACATGTCAAGAGATAGCACCAAAGAAAGTGGGTGCCTACCAAAGCACCATGCAAGCACAAAGTTACTGACCAGTTAGGTTTCCCTGGTGCAGGCACCAGTGAGCATGCCACCATCAATCACCAGTCATGTGCTTCCTTGGTGTTTGCCTTATACTCTTACCTCCTTGTTGATAAAGATAAGAATTATCCTTCCTCCCAAGGTGTCCCAGAGCTTGCAGCAGTTTCTTCTAATAAATGAGTTTCTGAATAAAGTGGAAAAGCACTTTCTGTAAACTTTTCTGTAAATTTTCTGAAATTATGCTGAAAAACTTTCCAGCTCTGATCCTCACTCGCAGTTGTTGTGTAAAGCAGCTTTCCTTCACCAGTTCTACCTGATGCTTATCAAGGGTTTCTCCATTCTTTAACTCCTTCCTTCCCTTTAACTTACCAGTGAATGAAATCTTCCTTTCATACCCTAATTAGATATTTCTCCTAACCCATATATGTCTACCATACCTTCAGGTCCAGGTCCACTCCACTCACCCAAGTCTCTGTCTTCACTGCAGATGGTACAGGACAGATACCTGAACCTTAATTGGTGTTTTCAGAAAAGGATTCTGAGGAACCAAAGGCAGATTGTACTGAAATATGAAATTCTTTATCCTGTTGACAAGCTGAAAGTTGAGAAATCACTAGGCCCACATGGAAAATTTTTGAGTGTATTACACTAATAAGCAACATGCCCCTAAGATCAGTGCACCAGAGGACTGGAGAATGGACAATGTGACACTAATTTTTAAAAGGGATCCAGGTGGGAACTGAAAAGTTACAAAAGTTAGCTTAATGTCTATTCTGAGTAAATTTGTTCAAAGCATTATTAAAGATATGGCTAAGCATTACCGTTTCGGAGGAAGTGGGGTAATACCCTGCTTGTGAGATCCTGTGGGCAGCTGGTTGAACAGAAAGCTGGACTAGATGGACATTTGGTCTAATCCTGCATGGTTCTTCTTATGTCCTTATTGAGATGAGCTAGAAATTAGACTATCCATGCAATGTATTGAGAATTTTAGATTCTGCATCTTATAAGGAGTAACGGAATAGTAACTTCTTTCCTATGCAAGGAATTTTAAACCTTTAAAGAAATGGACGCAAATGTAGTATTGTTATAGAAATGGATCAAAATTAGACTCCTTCTACTGCAACAATTATTGAATGAAGAATTTCCAGTTTATATTTTGTAATAATTTCATAATTGATGGGCACCAATGAAGCTAAATTTAGTTATGAAAGGATGTTATTACATGCTAGTTAGTAGCCAATAAAATTGTGTTTTGTTTTGTGTGTGTGTTTCCATTTGTGTTTCTTTTTCTATTTTTTCCCCAAATGGTCTAATTGATCATAGGATGAGTAAGGGGTGATATTTCTGATGTGCAAAATATACTAGTTACGTGTACTGCACCAAGAATTAATTCCACATGGAACTATTCCTTTTAAGGGAACTCATATTGAAGTAGCACACACTAGATTTCTTCTCTCTGGCTTGTCTTGCCCTACAAGTAGATCTTGGCCTGGTTTAGTAAGGAAAACCTGTATTAGCAATGTTCCAGTGCTGTGTCTGGTCCACATTTTGAAATGGATTTATTTGCTTTCCCCTTCCCAGACTAATACATGGTTTTCTTCTCTGTTTTAAAAACCTGTACCAGAAATAAACAATGCTTATTTATAAATAAATACATAAATATGTATGTTGTTGTTAGTCGCGAAGTCGTGTCCGACCCATCGCAACAAGACGGAGGTCCTGTTGGTTGGCGGATCGGGCTTCGGAGAGGGTGGATTTGACCTGGTCCTGAATGGGGTTGCACTCCCTCTTAGGGACAAGGTCCGCAGCTTAGGAGTACTCCTCGACCCGTAGCTTTCATTGGAAGCTCAGGTGACAGCGGTGGCGAGGAGCGCTTTCCTTCAGCTTCGGCTGATTAATCAGCTGTGTCCCTACCTGGAGTATGACTGCCTGGCGACGGTGACACACACGCTGGTGACTTCCCACCTTGACTTCTGTAACGCGCTTTACGTGGGGCTTCCCTTGAAGATGGTCCAGATACTTCAATTGGTTCAAAATAGAGCTGCCAGGTTGCTGACAGGGACGGGGCGTTATGTTCACATGACTCCAGTCCTCCAACAGCTTCACTGGCTTCCCATTGAAGTCCGGGCCCAATTCAAGGTGTTGGTTATGACCTATAAAGCCCTAAATGGCTTGGGACCTGGTTACCTGAAGGAGCGCTTACATCCATATATGCCCGACCGCCGCTTGAGATCTGCGGGAGAGGCCCTTCTCTGGGAACCCTCCGTGAAAGAAATTAGGAGGGTAGGTACTCAGATGAGGGCTTTCTCCACGGTGGCGCCCAATCTATGGAATATGCTCCCCAGAGAGGTCCGCCTGGTGCCGTCGTTATTTGTTTTTTGGCGCCAGGTGAACACCTTTTTATTTAAACGTCATTTTAATTGTTAACAATATTTACTTATTTATCTGGCCAGGGTGACTTCTTTTCTTTTTTTTTTCTTTTCTTTTCTTTTCTTTTCTTTTCTTTTCTTTAACTTTTCTTTTATAATTTCGTTTCTATCGTTTATATTTCTTATTTATTTTATATTATTAATTTTAATTTTATATTGTTATTTTTGTATTGTATTTCATTGTGTTGTAAGCCGCCCCGAGGCTTTGGCAAGGGGCAGCATAGAAATGTTCTAATAATAATAATAATAATAATAATAATAATAATAATAATAACCCCATGGACAACCTTCCTCCAGGCCTTCCTGTCCTCCACCATATCCCGGAGTCCACTTAAGCTCACACCAACTGCTTCAGTGACTCCATCTAGCCAGCTCATCCTCTGCTGTCCCCTTCTTCTTTTGCCATCTATTGTTCCCAGCATTAGACTCTTCTCCAGGGAGTCCTTCCTTCTCATTACGTGGCCAAAGTATTTGAGTTTCATCTTCAGGATCTGGCCTTCTAAAGAACAGTCAGGGTTGATCTCCTCTAGGACTGACCAGCTTGATCACCTTGCGGTCCAAGGGACTCACAAGAGTCTTCTTCAGCACCACAATTCAAAGGCCTCAATCCTTTGCGCTCATGTATGGTCTAGCTTTCACAGCCATACATTGCAACTGGGAAAACCATAGCCTTGACTATACGCACTTTTGTTGGCAGGGTGATGTCTCTGCTTTTTAGTATGCTGTCTAAATTTGCCATAGCGTTCCTCCCCAGGAGCAAGTGTCTTTTAATTTCTGGGCTGCAGTCCCCGTCTGCGATGATCTTGGAGCCCAGGAAAATAAAATCTGTCACTACCTCCATTTCTTCCCCATCTATTTGCCAGGAAGTGAGAGGAGCGGATGCCATGATCTTAGTTTTCTTAAAGTTGAGTTTCAAGCCAACTTTTGCACTCTCCTCCTTCACCCACATCAAGAGGCTCTTTAGTTCCTCTTCACTTTCTGCCATGAGAGTGGTATCATCAGCATATCTGAGGTTGTTGATATTTCTCCCAGCAATCTTAATTCCAACTGGTGATTCATCTAGCCCCACCTTTCTCATGATGTGCTCTGCATATAAGTTAAATAGGCTGGGTGACAGTATACAGCCTTGCCAAACTCCTTTCTGACTTTTTCCAATCCTGTTTTTTTTTTTCTTTTTCCAAACTCCTTCCTGACTTTTTCCAGTAAACTGACTTTTTCAATCCTGTGGCCACTGCTGAGTTTTCCAAATTTGCTGGCATATTGAGTGTAGCACTTTTACTGCATCATCTTTTAGGATTTTGAATAGCTCAGCTGGAATAGTGTCACCTGCACTAACTTTGTTGTTGCTCAGACTTCCTAAGGCCCATTTGACTTCACATTCCAGGATGTCTGGCTCGAGGTCAGTGACCACCCCATCGTAGTTATCAAAGACATTAAGCTCTTTCTTGTACAGTTCCTCTGTGTAATCTTGCCACCTCTTCTTAATCTCTTCTGCCTCTGTTAGGTCCCTGCCATTTTGGTCCTTTATCATGCCCATCTTTGCATGAAATGTTCCCTTCATATCTCCAATTTTCTTGAAATGATCTCTGGTCCTCGCTATTCTATTGTTTTCTTCCATTTCTTTGCACTGTTCATTTAAGAAGGCATTCTTATATCTTCTAGCTATTCTCTGGAATTCTACATTCAATTGGGTGTATCTTTCTCTTTCTCCCTTGCCTTTTGCTTCCCTTCTTTCCTCAGCTATTTGGAAAGCTTCCTCAGACAGTCGTTTTGTTTTCTTGCATTTCTTTTTCTTTGGGATGGTTTTAGTTGCAACCTCTTGTACAATGTTGAGAACCTCCATCCATAGTTCTTCAGGCACTCTGTCTATCAGATCTAATTCCTTAAGTCTATTTGTCACCTCTACTGTATATTCCTCAGGGATGTGATTTAGGTCATACCCTGAGTGGCCTAGTGCTTTTCCCTACTTTCTTCAACTCAAGTCTAAATTTTGCAACCGGAAGCTCATGATCTGAGCCACAGTCAGCTCCTGGTCTTGTTTTTACTGACTGTATAGAGCTTCTCACCTTTGGCTGCAGAGCACATAGTCAATCTGATTTCTGTGTTGACCGTCTGGTGATGTCCATGTGTAGAGTTGTTTCTTGGGTTGTTGGAAAAGAATGTTTGCTATGACCATCATATTCTCTTGACAAAATTCTACCAGCCTGTGCCCTGCTTCATTTTGTACTCCAAGGTCAAACTTGCCTGTTATTCCAGTTATCTTTTGGCTTCCTACTTTGCATTCCAATCCCCCATGATGATAAGGACATCATTTTTGGGTGTTAATTCTAGAAGGTGTTGTAAGCCTTCATAGAACTGGTCAACTTCAGCCTCTTCAGCACCAGTGGTTGGGGCATAGACTTGGACTATTGTGATATTGAATGGTTTGCCTTGGATTTGAACCAAGATTATTCTGTCATTTTGGAGATTGTATCCCAGTACTGCTTTTCCTACTCTTTTATTGACTATGAAGGCTACTCCATTTCTTCTGAGGGATTCTTGCCCGCAGTAGTATACCTGATGGCCATCTGAATTAAACTCACCCATTCCTGTCCATTTTAGTTCACTGATTCCTAAGATGTCGATGTTCAGTCTTGTCATCTCTTTTTTGACCACATCCAGCTTGCCTTGATTCATGGATCTTACATTCCAGGTTCCTATGGAGTATAGATCTTTGCAGCATCGGATTCTCCTTTCACCATCAGATACATCAGCAACTAAGTGTCCTTTCAGCTTTGACCCAGTTGCTTGATTCTTTCTGGCGCTACTAGTACTAGCCCTCTGCTCTTCCCCAGTAGCATACTGGACACCTTCCGACCTGAGGGGCTCATCTTCCAGCATCATATCTTTTTGCCTTTTGGTACTGTCCATGGGGTTTTCATGGCAAAGATACTGGAGTGGGTTGCCAGTTCCTTCTCCAATGGATCACGTTTATGTATGTATGTGTACATAAATAAAGACTGTTCTCACAGGACAACCCTACTCTTGGTTCCTCAGTGCAAGAGTAGGAAATTGCCGGGAAGGGAAATTAGTATGTTTGGCAAGTTGAGAACTGTGTTGGGTAGGGCCACAAAATGGCCAACATGGAAGGCATGGCCAAGCACCAACCTGTCCCAAAAACTATTCAAGCAGTGCTGGACCTGAGCCCAAACAGACTAAAAATATCTTTGGTTCCATCAGCTTCCAGTCAGGAGATGGTTAATTATCTGTATCTTTTAAAAGGGATGGGTATGGCATCTTGGTAAGTGCCGAGAATGGCCCCTGTAGGTGCATTGGTGCTTTTCCGTAATAGGCCACCTCATAAGGATTGAACAATTCAGGGAGCGGTTTTCTCTAAAAATGACTAGGATACTGCGCAAGGGTCAAAGGCATTAGAAAATTACTCAAGAATATCAGTCTGGGCCAGGGTTCGGTGGCAGGTGTTAAGCAGGTGGAAGCAAGTAATGACTTCCAGAGAGGTAGCTCTGTTCATCTGTTGCAGCAACAACAGTTTTGTAGCAGCTTAAAAACTAAACTGCTTTTTTATACCATATGTTTTGCATCTGATAATATAGTCACTAGTCCACAAACACTTATGCCATAATAAATGCATTAGCCTTTAAGGTGCTGAAAGATACGGTGATTAGACAAGTATGTGTAATATTTTATTCCTTTTTTTCCTCTCATTTTATCTGTTTTATTATTCCTTCAACCTGTCTTAGAAGCCCTTGTAGAAACAATGATGATGCATCTAAATAAATGGAAAAGAATTAAGATATGGACATATTTTTGATTTTGTTCCTATTTTTGCTAATTACTGAGGTATTTGGAAAATATTCAGAATTAATTGCTTTAATTTGGGAAATTATCTAATGACATTTGAATGAGCAGATGGAGTTACTTTAGGGTAATGCATTCCTAATGAGGAGAAATTTTGCTTTTGCTACAATATAACAGCTAGAATTTAAATGTAATTGGTGGCCACTTCCCAAAGGATCTGAAATATACAGCTTTGGGCTGAAAGCAAATATGCCAATGATACCAATGTGTATCTTTTGGTATCAATAACTTTGTTATCCTTTCTTTCCCTGTGATACTGTAAATTATAGATTTCCTTGGAAACCAAGAGACACCTGTTGATTCTGTTGGCATCAGAAAAGTTGAACATGTGTGGTTCTAGGTGGAAATTAGAAATAGTCTTATCTACTGTGTATGAAATGCTTGCTTGTGTATGAAAAGGGACAGTGACTGTTGTTTGTTTTGCTGCTGGATATCAGCATCTTTAAATTCTTTCTTTGTGACCTGGCATTGCAACTAATTACAGAGACATGTATTGCATTTCTAGGAACCATTCTCCTTTCCACCCTTTGTGATCTAAAAGATGATGTGAGAGTTCTGATATTTGGGTCTGGCCCTGCCCTGCCCTGCCCTGCCCTGCCCTGCCCTGCCCTGCCCTGCCCTGCCCTTCTCTTCTCTTCTCTTCTCTTCTCTTCTCTTCTCTTCTCTTCTCTTCTCTATTTAGAGCTGCTTATAAGGGCTGAAAAGTATGCACCCTACAGCATAGGATAAAAATCCTTCTGAAAAAGCCTGGAAAGTTGCAGCAGGAGATGACAAATGATCACAAAAAGAACCATGCTGGGTCAATTCAAAAGCCTATCTAATCAAGCACACTGTTCCCACTGTGGCCAACCAGATGCCTATGGGAAGGCCACAAGCATGATTGCAATAGCGTGCTCTTGCTCATGTTTTCCAGCAATTGATGCCTGTGGTACAAGCTGCATTATATAGCCAGCATGACTGAATAGGATCAAATCCTAAGCATGTTTAGATGGAACAAATTCCCATAACTCCCAATATTCCCCAAACAGCCTTGCTGAGGAATTTTTGTGCCCAAACATGCAAAGGATTGTACCCTTATCTTCCCTAAAGGTATACAATAACCTTTGAAATTTGTCCTTGTTAGTGGCCATGGTAGTGAATTCCATAGTCTGTGTGTTACATTAATAAAAGTTTTTATTTGGTTTTCTCTGTCCTGGATCTTCTGAAGATACTGAAGTTACTGAAGAATGCCATTGTGTTCTAGTGTGCTGCAGGATTCTCTACTTCATCCTGCTTTACTTGACTTTCTCAACTAAAATGTCTCATCTTTCCTTAAAGGGGAGTGTTTCAGCCATGTGATTACTCTGGTTGCCATGTTCAACTTTTCCTGATCGTGAGGTACAATGACAAGAAATATACACAGCAGTCTAGCTGTGGTCACACCTGAACATATGTTCATCAGTAGAATTCATGCTTATAAAGATTTTCAGATATGCATCTCAAAGCTCATTACATCTTATATCTGTAGGAGATTGAGATTATTTTGTGGGTGAGTTCCACAAAATGTTTTGTGTTCTTTCATATACGTTTGTGCATTTTTTTAAAAAAATCTTTCTTTAAAAATGCTAGCATTTTCTTCCATTGAGTAAATGAGTTTGTTAACATTTTTCAAATGTACACATCTTTAAACATTTAATTTTGGAAACTATGCAAGACCAGTCAAAGACATTTTGCTGCCTGACAGCATAGACAAGATGCCCCATCAAATTCCAGAAGCTGAGCTGACAGGGAGCTGGTTTTTATTTCCATGTTGCCTATCAGATAGCATCCTTTGCTACCAGAGTAGCTTAAGAAGCTCATTCCATTCCTTCTGGAACACACAACACTTTTCTGCTGCTGTCTCTCAGAATTTTTATTTGGGAGATGCCCATCTTGCTCAGTTGATGCTATGTCTGGACATGAAATGATATTTGGTTTCTAGCACCAGAAGAGATGGATATTGGAAACCAAATATATTTGTTGTGACTCCTGGGAAGTTTGAGTTGCTCCAGCATGAGCTGCAGTGATAACAGTTTCCAGGAACCTTGAGAAATATTTTTTTTAAAACGTAATTATCAATAGTCATGAACATTACTGGTGAAGCTCCTTTTTAGTTTCATGACCCAAGACAGCTGACACTGTCCAGGTTCTTAAGACAGTTTCAGGAATAAACTACTTCCTATGATGCAAAGGTTATAACAATGACTGGAACATTTGGCTGTGCTTTTTTAAAAAAGAATTTGAACATTAATATTAAATAGTAATGATACTTTACTGTTCACTTTTTAAAATTAAACTTTGTACCTTGCCATATTCCCATTTCTTGTTAAGCATTAATATTTGATTTGCTAAAAGAGGGCTTCAATATGTGTCAGAAGCATCAGAAAGTGTTAAAAAGAAAGTTACATTCTATTTTATAAAATATATGTTTTAACAAGCATTAGCTATAAATATGATTAATAAGCAGCTGACAGTCCTAAATAGTTAAGGTGAATTAGCATATCATGTCACTCTGCTTTTATTTTTATTTTTAAATCTTCCTGATTCTATGGGTATATGTATGAATGTGAAACTAAAGAAATCCAAAGGCTTTTAGATTTAAATTGAATTTTTTCGTGCATATTTCTTGAGGAATTTAGGGCCAACCAGGTGACTATGAATCCTTGTCAATTGCTGCTCTTCACTGCAAACAGCAAGTATTTTTATTTGAAGTATGACCTCTTTTTAAACTTAGTGCTTATCAGTCAGTTACAGTTTTGGATTTGATTGGTCTGTCATAAGCAGGCGAAAAGAAGATCATGGTTGTGATCTAGTGATCATTTTTCAGAGATAGATGCATCAGTCTTCTTTTGACATGTGTCAGTGCTGCATGTTAAGTCATTAAGTCCATTGCATCTTGTTTCTGGATCTCTCTCTCTTTCACGTTACCAAAATACACTTTTTGACATACATTTTACCCCCACCCACACTTTTTTAAGGCAAGAACTGTGTTGAAAATTTGTCTTAAATGCAAATATCAAAGGATTTTGAACTGTCCATTAATCCAAGAGGTGAACATGCAGTTTGGCTTGCTTCAAAATCTATTCAATGAAATCCTTAAATATCCTAATATGGAGGAATTTGTATGTGCACAAGTCTGATTTCTGAACAGCAGCCTTGCTGCCATTTGTGAAGCAAGATTTCAAGCTCCTATAATCAATCCATTAATCTAGATTTTTTTTTTACATTTCTTTATTATGTATATTGTTTCTTATGGAAACATGTATTCAGCGTTTAAAGACCTATGTATATGTAAATATGAATGCAGCATACACAGAAACAAAAATTGGAGTTGTTGTTTTCAAAATACTGTCAAACATAAATTTCTGCAAAAGAGTCATTCTTAGAACAAAACTGATAGAGCAAACATCTGAAATACCTGACTCTGTCTCTGTCTCCTCTTTTTGTACCTCGTCAACTTTGTACCATTTTCTAGATTGTAAGTCCCTTGGGGCAAGGACACATCCACAATTTGTCAAGCACAATAACAGCGGAAGCAGCAAGAACAGACCGACAACAGTGAGACATGTAATTTGCAAGATATGCAATTCAGAGTCTCTGACAGTTGGCAGCTTTTGAGATTTCATATTTTAAAATTATGATATGTTTCAATTATGTGCTTCTAAATGTGGCCTATCTTAAATCTTTGGGGATAAAGCAGCTAGAAATGCTAATGAATTAGTTATATCTACACACGCACACACACACACACACAGGCTTCTGAAAAGGCATTAAAAGCTGTATTTTTGCCTTTGTGTTCTATGTTTGGCAACCAATCATTGCCAATCAGGGATTTTTTTTAAAGCAAGAACATTGTTCTGGCATAATCAATGAAAAACTCTGGCTCTTGATCAGAATTTTACAATAAATTAACAAAGTTAGAAGCCTTTGCATCTCCTTCCCATTGGCTACATCTGTGAAAATTGGAGTAGCACTTAGATTAATCATGTGCAAAGTGCATTGTAATGTATATAATATGCACTTGGCAGAATGTTAAACATATGAGCCTTTCTGCCATAATAGTACTTTTAACTAATATAATGATATTTGATACATCAAGAACAACAAGAAGCTGATAGGAAGGTTTGTGATATGGTCGTGATACTAACATCCATTGATTAGAGAAGTGATAATTGGACTGACATTTTGTATTTTGGAACAGGCAACACCAGCAAGTAATTTCACATTTTAAAAAGATGCTTTACTGTAGGTGTATACAAACAATAGTGAGTGAGACTATCTCCAATTGGGTCCAGCTGTTACACTCATCATACACAGATAATTTATACATTTAGCTCTCTAATGCAGTGATTAGTCACAGAAATTGTCTTAGCAGAAAATATTCAGTTACTTTTGTACATGGATATCTTGACCTGGTCTTCTTTTTAGGACATCTGGTGTCAAAACATTTGCCTCCAGGCTTACATAAATTTTGTTAAAATTGGGCTTTGAATAATCCTATGGCCTCCCAGACAATATTAGGAGTCCATAGGATTGCACCTTAATTGTTCTTACCCATTTAGCTAAATAATTGTATTCATGCAAAAACTGAGTATTGTGCTTCATTGTATTTCTCTCATTCATTTATTATCATTCTCCCTGCATCATTCTCCCTTTTTCACTAATCTATATTGCATTACTTCAATGCAATGAAACTGGAAATGGTGTCTTCAAAGCACTTGTGTTGATGCACATTCTTTTGACAGTATGTTAAACTTTGAATGTTTTCCATTTCTGCTCTAAATATTTTCAGCTACTTTTGCAAATCATACTTGTTTCCCCTAAATGAAGAGTTGCACATCAAGTTCTCCTGACAATTCAGTAATAGAAAGTTTGAAATAGCTAATCATTTCCCTACCCTGATCAGTCTTAGTATATATTTGAAAATTCTGCCCTAACTCTTTGAGAAAATGAAAATAAATTTGGAGATGGAACAGGAGAGTACCTGACTTGGTGAAAGAACATTATCTTGGGTATACCGTTTCTTAGAAATGTCTGGCTTTTTGCTGTTAAAATGCCTCCACATGTAAAAAGTTGAATTACTTTAATTATTATTTGAAACTAAGAAGTGTGTGTGTGGCGGGGGGAGGTCTTTTTACAACAGCAAATACATTTTGTTCTAAGATGTGTTGATAAACTGCACATACCAGTTGTCATCCTAAAGTTGTATTTCTCTTGTCCAAAAGCAAATCAGCTAATGGAATATTCATTGCCCCAAAGCTGTCAGCTTTATTATAGGCTGTGAGTGTTCAAGGGAAACATTTGAAAAACTGAAGGAATTTGCTTTAGTACTGTCAAGTCCTTCAAAATTGGTATTAAGCCAACTGTCAGTATAAAGTGTTTGGATTTAATTTTCAGAACACTGGAGAGCAGCCTCATTCCAAATAGGAGATTTGGTAGATATAATACTTACTATGCTGCAGTCCAGTTGACCTTAAGTTTGTTACTAACACTGTTGACAGTAGTTTCTGATCACTCCCTACTAGTATGGCAATATTAAACTTGGTAAAACCAACAAGATTTTCCATGCTATCTTATCCTCCCTATCCTTTTGACTACTTATAAGTTCTCAGCCGGGTTGTACCATTAGTGTATCCACAGTGGAAGCTCAATGTTCCAGTGTCAGTGGGGCAGCAGGTCACTCTGGATCACAGTCCGCATTTTTAAGGCACTGTTCATGGTGCTGAACCCAATTTTTGGGAGAACAGAGTTCAGAGGTATGAATAACTCTATTGACTTTGGCACCATTAGCATCTTCTATATTCATACATAATAAAAGGAAAAAGAGAGGACAGGTGAATAAAGAATCTTACATTCTTACCATGTCAGACCAATAAGCCCTTAGGCACATTTATTTTTTGCTTCACAAGATCTCGTTTCTGATACTACAGGTGCATTCTGCAAAGGATGGTATACAATTTCCATGCATTCAGCTGCCTTTTGTTCATTTTTCTCAGTACAGCTACACTTGTTACCCTTGTTAGACTGCTTACAAAAGATCTGGGAATTGGAAACGGTTTCATATTAATATTAGCATTGCATAGGGATGTCAGTAGATTCAGAACAAATCCATGAATTAGACCTGTGGTTTCTGCAGTGAAATAGGACTGCTATTTATTTGTGAACTTGTGCAATTGAACACTTACTGCAATTGAAAATTAGCACAAATGCATATTTGCAAATGAATGCAACAAAATCTGATCCCATCATTAAGCAGAGGAAAGAATGAAAGATGGTTGACAATTCAAGAAACACAGACAGAATGTATACCACCTAGTGTTGCACCATCTGTTTGTATGACACTTTACAAAGAACAGGTATGAAAGACCCCTGTCCCAAGCAGAGATAGATTCTAAAAGAGACATTGGGAGACAATAGAGGAAACATGAGAAATGGCAGGAGAAGAACACGCATGTGATCATTTAAATTGCATGCACTTTGCTTTGGTTACAATTAGACATTGGCCAATGTATATTAGGCTTCCATAATAACATAGTGCAAACAAAGCAATGTTAATAAAATCATACCCACAACTGTATCAAGGTTTTGTTTGTGTATTGATGTCCCATTGTGCAGTAGAACATGTGTGCATCTGTATGAAACTGCTAAAAAAAGGATCTGGGTAAAAACTGAATCACCCTGACAATATTGTAGAACAATTTGGGCGTAGGGGCAGGAGGGGTGTTGTTTTCTCAATGCAAACTAGTGCATAATGCAGGAGGGGGAAATATGCAGATAGACTGATAGAATGGAAAGTTTCAACAAAATATACAGGATCTAGTTCCAAACTATGCATGATAGTTCCATGATCTAGTTTGTAAACTTTCTTTAAGTTAAACAAAAATTGAAGAGAAATGAAATGCAGGACAGAGATAATCTCTGGGAAAATCAAGGAATGAAATAGGAGAAGGCTAAAATCACTGGTTCTCATATTCCTAGCAGACAACAGCAGCATAGTCATCTCCATGCAAAGAACAGCTGTATTTAATTTTTTTTTTCCAGTGAGGATGGGGGAGAGTTGCATTTTCATTTATATTTGACAGAATATATAAAAAAATACAAATCTGTGATGGAAAGGGCTTTTCTTATGACTGTAGGAGAAAGGTAAACTGATAGATTCTTCCATTCATAACAAAATTCAAGTTTTGCCTGAAAAATGCAGTGACAATCCCAATCATATTACTATATTTCATGATAACTGTGAGTTTTAAAAATAGATGGCTCAATCAGTAAATTCATATATTGTTTGTATCTTGTTAACACTATAATCAATCAGCATAGTAAATAAGGAAAGAGGTTTCCTGTGTGATGTGAAGGCAGCTCTTTATTACACAACCATAAAAGCATAACAGTAACAACATTTTGGTATTTGTCTTAAATTGACCACAGGTACACTATTGAAATAAATTATGTCTTGGAAGCCAGAGCACCACATAAGGTGGGGGGGTTTGGTATATGCCCAGATTCACTGTAAATGTATTTACAGAAATACATTTGCACTTGCTAGAATCAGGTCCATGTGAAAAGGGGGAATATGTTTCAGTGTCAGAGAAAATAAAAAGCTATTTTGAAATACCCCATCTGTGGTTTTGTGAGAAAGAGATGGTGAAGAAGGATGATGTGTAATTAAAACTATATATTTAAACAACAGTGGCACTTTTGTGATGATTTCAAGAGCACATTGTGATTGTCATATATTAACTTGACTATGGAACATCTGCAGAAATGAATAATAATGCAATGTTAAATTACCCCAAGGGGATGTCTATTTTGAATCCAATTGAAAACTTTTGATAGTTATGTAGAGGCACTGAGAGCTAAGCATGCTTAACACAGCACTGCAGACTACAAAATTAGCTTGACATAGACGCAAACACTTTCTGAAGTGATATTGTTGTGTCCTTTCCCCTTCCTGGCGGAACCAGCCCAAAATCTGACAAGCTTTCTGACCTAGCTCTAGTGTCTCTGGAAGGGAAACCAGAAGACACCACCAATTCCCTGAAAAGATAACTCAGGTAAGATAGGCCACTTCTGGTAATAAATAAACTGAAATGGATTTCTCACACATTCCTAAATGGATTGACTTTCACAAAAGGCACCACACACCTCAAACCTATTCAAGGCACAGTCTAACCAAGTACAAGCAATGGGTTTCCATGAAGGGCTGAGTGTCACCCAACAATGCCAACATTGCTTTTATTGTTGATACAGCACAACGCTTTACTCTTTCCCCAATCTGCCTATCAGCCACCCAAAGCCAGCGACAAAGAAGTTATAAAAAGGCACTGCAGTACAAATATCCAGTGTAGGATCTGCCTCTGAATGGTTCAACTCACACCTGAGGGGCACTGCTTGGATAACAAAGATGCCCTTAGTGGATCAGCTTGGTCCAGTATTCCATTCCCACAGCACCCAACTAGATGCCACAACTGGAAGTCCACAAGTATTTTAATTACTTATTTAAACCTTTTACCCAAGTGGTTCTCTGAATGGTTTGCAATAAAAGCTAAAATGAGCCAACATATTGAACCAGACAACACTTTATATATATATGGTAGGCACATGGTAGGCATGACATGAGCAGAGTTGGCTGGAGCCGGGGATCAGGCTAGATGGCCTAGGAGGCCCCTTCTGACTCGCTCTGGTTCTATGTTTCCATAAATGTGATATGGATCATAAGACACTAGTGAATATCCATATCCAATTAAATGTGAATACTTTGAAAAATAAATAAGTAAGCAATAAATGATAGACAATAATAAGCGACCCAACAACAGTATGAGTAAAATATGCTATAAAATAGCATAAAATGTTTAACAGTTAAAATAGTGGGAGAATAAAAAGGAGTTGGCCTGGTGCTGAAACGCGTGGACAGTCGGCACCAGGTGCACTTCTCTGGGGAGATGATTCCACAATTGATGCACCATGACCAAGAAGGCCCTTCCCCTTCCTTACATCTTTTAGAGATGGTTCTGAGAAGAACCTCAGTGGATGATCTTAAGATCCCAGTAGGCATATATGGGAGGAGACACTCCTTGAGATATCCAGGTCTTAAACCTAAACAAGCATGGCATGAATGCAACAGAACTCACCTGTGCATGTCCCTTAGCAACTAGTTTTGAAAGATAGAGTGCCTTTGATATATAGCCATCATTAGGAACCTCAATAACCTTATCCTTCATGGCTTTGCCAAATCCCCTTTTAAAGTCTTCTGAATCTGTAATCATTAATACTTTTTGTAGAATTCCATATCTATGAGAAGAAATACTTCCTTTTGTAAGTTCAGCTTTATGGGATCATCCTGAATTCTACTACTAAGAGGAGAGAAAAGTTTCCTATCTATTTTCTGCACATACTATGCATAGTTCCATACAGTGCTATCATGCCACTTCACTATTCATTTTTTCCTAAGATAAAAATCATCAAGTTTTTACAAATGATCAAGAGCATCCTCCCTTTTTTCATAATCTCAGAATGAAACATAATGTGTCATGATGTAGTTACAAAAGGGACATGTTACTCTGAGACATGTTGCAATGCTGTTCTCCCTTTTAAACTCTCTCTCTCTCTCTCTCTCTCTCTCTCTCTCTCTCTCTCTCTCTCTGTGTGTGTGTGTGTGTGTGTTGGGGGGGAGGGAGGATAAAGAGAGAGAGAGAGAGAGGTGCAATTTGCTTTCCATCATGTTCTCTCACACATGGTGTTCAAAACAATTAAATAAAATTGCACCCATCAGCCTGAAAGTTTCAAAGATAAGAAGCAATTCCCAGCATGAATAAACTGTGAAGTGCATTTGAAAATAAGGTTTTTGATGATAATTGGCATTGAAACCTTTATTTTCCTAATATATTTCTCAGTTTATGCATGCTGGGATGTACATGTTTTCTTTGAAACTGTGAGATGGCTAAATTGAAAAAGATACCATTTTCCTTTAAACAAAGTAAGACTAAGTAGATCATGATTAGTATAAAAACATTTTTTTAAACTTTAAAAAAATTCTGCATGTCCTCATCCAGCTTTCATTGTCTGTACAGAATGCACATTTTTGAAGTATTAATTTAACCTTCATTTAGTTTTCAGATACTGTCATTTCCTACTAAAAATTGTGATATAAAAAACCCCATTTTTCTAATGGACCCTTAGACATTTTGGTCCTAAAATGGTTGAGTGATGATTCAGGTTTTTTTGTCCCTTTCACAATCAATCTCTCCCTCTCCCTCTCCCTCTCCCTCTCCCTCTCCCTCTCCCTCTCCCTCTCTCACTGTGTCTGTGTCTGTGTCTGTGTCTGTGTCTGTGTCTGTGTCTGTGTCTGTGTCTGTGTCTGTGTGTGTGTGTGTGTGAGAGAGAGAGAGAGAGAGAGAGAGAGAGAGAGAGAGAGAGAGAGAGAGAGAGAGAGAGAGAGAGAGGTGGTAGATTAAACTGTATGGCAAAGGATATGGCTACAAACTAATGCCTGAGCTGAATTGGCCCCTGTTGACCACTTCTGGTGCTGCCTGAAGCAAAGCAGGCTTTCCTCTGAAAGGATCATAAATATAGATCCTTCACAAGGATTCATTCATAATTCAGCTTCAGAAAGGCAGATACTGTGTCTCCAAAAAGTGCAGCTTTACCTTTGCTGGATGAGAAGGAGAGAGAAAATTAGTTTAAAAAAATGTGGTCAAAGTGACTGACAGATCAGCTTCTAATCATACTGCATGTTTTACCAGGGGCTTTCCCATCACTATCCTTTGTGTGGGCAAGGATGGGATCCTGAGATGGCCATTCTTCTAATGCTAGCAGGCTTTGTATAAGGGGGGAGGGGGAAGCCTTAAACTGAATTTCAGGCATCATGAATCCCTACCCCCCCCCCAGTGCCCTTACATTTGAAAACGTGCCTGGAAAAACTTCTGCTCTGTGTGCAGTTTTCGTACAAAATGCCCATAGCACCACAGGGTGAAGTGGAGGTGAATCAACCTCATCAGTTGAGGTCCTTCTTCCAAAAGAACTGTGGCATCTACCTTCTGAAATTTTACAATCCTCTTAGCGATACCTCTAGGCTGTGTGTCGTTTTAAAAACAGTTATCAGGAAGGGGCATAAGGGTGTCCTCTTTGGAGTATCCAAAGGCTGCTTTTACATATACGTCTACATGCACACTCATGTGTGACTCTGGCAAGATTTTATATATTTAGATTTGATACATCTGAATCTTGGAAGACTTTATACATTTTGAAGGGGCAACTATCCATACCCGTTTCTTCCAATAAATTTAAAAGTTACCGACATTCTTTCCCCTTCCCCTTTTAAATGTAAAATATAAAGGCATGCAGTGCACAAAATGGAGAATAAACATCCCTGCATGTATCTTTCTGACCCTGCACAACTGTAACCTCCTCCTATGGGGCTACGATGCCTGAAACATACATCTAGTTCTGACAAAGAGGAAAAAGTGATGGTCATTTTGGATTTCCCATGACATGAAGACTTTTATTTTACATGATAGATATGAAGTAAACAGGCAAGATGTATCTACATTCAAAAATAAATATGTTAATTTTTATTTAAAACACATTTACATAGTAAAGGTATCACATATTACAAGTTCTCAATGTATTTTAATGGTCAGTTGCTTTAGAGGTAGTATTTTCTTCTGGAAGTTATTTCCTTATAGTAGTTCACTTCCTGTTCAAAACCATTTTCGATCTTCACCCTAGTTAGCTCATCAAAAATGATTCAACGGTCTAGATCTATTCACCCTATAATCAGAAATCCGGCAGAAGAATATACAGTTGAACAAATATCTTAGGTGTCTCTTCCAGTGGACAACCAGCTTCTTGGGATGAGTGAACTTTAATTGGTAAGCCTTCTTTATTGATTTTTTTTTCTTTCCCACTCAGAGAATTGATGCCCCAGATATAACAAAAGTATCCCAGGTAATTGACCTCCTGCACTGTTTCTGGCTTCCTGAAGTCAAATGCCTTCTGCTATTACTCTGGAGTTTCGCTTCCCTTTCTACTTCTCACGTTTTCTCTCTTCAGTGATTCCAGCTGCACTTTTGCTTCTTGTTTAGCTCTGGTGGCTTCCACTTCTTTAGGCTCTTATAGCAATCATGTCTTCAGCTTCTGCTCTGTCCCGGATGCCTAAACTGACAAACCTGTCTAGGAAGATCTCTCTGATCACTAAACTTTTAACATCTGATCAACTGCCAATCTATTGATCTAAAATAATGATGATAGAATCATAGAATAGAGGAACTGGAAGGAGGCAGAGAGCCAACCCCCTGCTCAGAGCAGGACTCCAAATTAAACCTTCCCCTCCAATGGCTGTCCAGTTGCATCTTGAATGCCCCTAGTGTGAGAGCTCACAACCTCTTTAGGAAGGTCTGAGGCAGATTTGTCTGGAGTCAGAAAAGAACCCCACATGCAACCAATGCTAAGTTTCAAACTGATGAAAAGGATGAAGGTTAACTCTTTTCCAACCGAATAGTTCTTTTAAAAGTAATATAACAACAGTTTTTTCAAATAATTTATATTGTGTTTAGGTAACCTGTGTTACCTATACAGCCACACAAATAAAACATTACAGCACTGAGTGTGGATATGACCAAGGCATGTAGGACTGTGACCCCAATAGTCCTTCTCCATGAAAGGGCTGGAATAAAGGATCTGTTGTGGATTTTTTGGAATGAGTAGATGAAGAATAGTGCATTCTCTCTCTCTCTCTCTCTCTCTCTCTCTCTCACACACACACACACACACACACACACACACACAATTTTCAAATGTGTAGACATCAAACTTTTTTTTCTTTTTTCTTTGTTTTTCACAGAATGCATTGGAAGCTCAGAAATGTATGAATTGCCAACTGCAAATCATGTCCATTTCTGCATTCAATTCAAGAAAGTGCAGATCAGGGAAATCTACTTTTTAAAAACTTGACAGAACAAATTTTTCACCCACCCCTAGTAACAATTGATGACTGGGAACTTTTTACACAGTTTTAAAGTTCTTTTTTTACACAGAACAGTACTGTGGAGTTTAAACATAGGGTTATATTGGGCATCATTTAAAATTGGATCATGCGAATTGGAAAAAGAAAAGGCAAAGTAGAATGATGAATACATCATTTTGAATGCCAAGTAGTATAACGGTCACAGGAAAAATTTAAATGCTTTCCTTTCTAGTCACACCTTCATCACACTGAATAAATCTTTGGCTGTAAGGGGAACATTGTTCACCATGAACTGTTTTAAGTCTGCATCCTTTGTGTTAGTAAGGTGGTTTACTTTTGCCTTTGAAGAAGGTTTCATAAAAATAAATTGGCTGGCACACAATGTGTACTTTTACTGCCCTATTATTCCTGATCATGCTTGCAAGATGCATACAGACATAAATCAAAAGGGCTTTACAAATAAGATGTTTTCCTCTGTACCTACACACACAGCAACTGCCTTTAAGTCTGCCTTTATTCTTCCTCAGCACAAAATGATTGATTGATTGCTCACAGTTTGCATGACTCCCTGCTGCCCTAGATCCATCTCTGCTCCTCACACTCCATACAGTTTTTGCATCATTGACTTTCTGCCAGCCATTTTGCTGCCAATGCCTGAGCTGACATTTAATGATCTTTAGATGTAGTAATGTCACATTTATCACTCTTTATCAGTTGTGACAGAGCTAAATTCAAATGAAAACATGAAATGTAGACTGAATCCAATCCAAATACTGATATATTCTGAGTGGCATCCATCAAGAGAAGGAAAGTGAAAAATGAACTCATGTTTCTTATGCTAAAATTATCGTTAGTAATTTCCCTGCCCACAAGCGCTTTTCTTTACTGTATTGCAGCAAAGCATAGTAACTCCCCATTTTTGCAAAAACACAAAGTTGGCACTCCTTTTTGTGAGAGAATGAATACTCCTTTGGAGGTATATGAAGAGCTGCACATATTTCCTCACTCCAGTTTTGAAGAGGAAATTCAAAATGCCTTCTTAACACAACAGTTCCAGAATCCAGAAAGATTTAGAATCTGGCTTTACATGGTTGGGTTGAGGGGATCAGGTATGCAAAAATATCACCAAAACCAATTTTGCAGAACTCTGAATTGCTTTCAGTATTGTGAAACATTTCTGATTAAGCAGAGCTTTTTTCTCAGAGAAGAGAAAAAGAGAAAACAGAAGTCCATCTAAAATACACTCAAAATGCATTTCTAAATGCACTGGGCAGCATGTGAAAGCAGCAAACTGGAGGAACATGCTTTTAATTGTGGGCAAAACTAGATGTTTATCAGAAAACACAAAGGCATAGGAAGAGCCCTGCTGGGTTAGACGAAAAAGCCATCTCATACAGCATCCTGTTTTCCTCAGAGGTGAACCACATGCCCCTCAGAAGCCAAGAAGTAGGACAAGAAGCCCAATGACTGGTATTCAGTGGCTTCTCATATTTTAAGATAGTCTCCATATGCCATCATGGCTATCTGTATGAAATAACCCTTTAAGACCAATGGGTTTCATGAATTATTGTTGTAGAAACAAATACTTTCTTTTGACTAAACTGATTCTCCTTCCAATGAGTTTTATTGAATGTCACTAAATTCTGATACAATAAGAGCAAGAACATGTCTCTGTTCTCTTTCCCCACAGCAGACACAATTTGATTAATCAGGTAGACAGTATTGGCTAGGAGAAGTAGCTGATATGGCCTGGATTGTTTAACCCTTCTCCATTAATCATTTGCCCCATTGCGTTCCATCTCCAGGCCCAGGCCACTCCCTCCACTCCCAATTTCGGAAATCTTTTTATTGGTCAGCTAACAAGAAGTGTGCAAAAGGTTAAGTATTCCCAACTTGCCAGCAGGTATTTTGCAAATGTTCACATCAGAAGCAAACTGGAATCAGGAACTGTATGTCTGCCACTAAACATCTATTCCTGTCCTATTTCTCATAGGTGTGGACTGGAAATGTAATTGAATACTTGAAACAGAATGCAATGCAATCCCTATTTCTTCAAAGTACACTCCAAGAAATTGTTATCAGATCACACTTTAGGTCTTATGATGAACAGATTTCCATTGCTAATATGTGACTCATTTCCATCTCACTTCATATTCCATTTCAAGCATCCTTTATTTATAGTAATTCCATTTTTTAACAGTCTCTATTGAGACAAGAGATTGCTGGGAGGACTAAAACAAGGAGTTATGGCTGTCCATTGTTTCACAAGACATTTCTTGGGCTAACACTTCTTGAAAAGAACACAGAATTACTATTTAATGGGGGAGGGTGCATCTTGTAGCCTTTCACATGTGTTGGCTTACAACTCCCATCACTGGCATACAGCAAGCTGAGCGCTCCTGATTTGACTTGAAGAATGGTTCCTGAATAGGTGAGTACCTGCACTTTCTCAAAAAAGAAGTGTTTCACTGAACATAAGAGCATCTAAGGAAAATGCTCTGCAGGTCCCATTGCACAAACATGGCCTAACTTCTGTGCAGCTGGGAAGTAGCCCTTCTTGAAGTAAACCGCAAAATGAGCGGAAAGATTGTATCTGAAAATGGACTGATCAGTTGAGCTTCCATCTATGAGTTCTGCCAATATGTGCATTTTTGGAAGCAGGCATTTCAGATTTTTCCTAATTGCTTTGGGAAATACTGGGCAGGGGTCACTACACATAGCATTTGCATATGCTGTTCTGCATTGTTATGATCAGTCTGGAGTGGCCTATTATGATCCACTCAGTGAGACAGCACTGAGTTCATCTCCCCCGCTCAGCGGGGTGGGAGAATAGATTCCATTTCACAATACATTCCAGGTTTCTATTAAATGCCACATCATCTGGATGCCAGCAATGAGTTAAGTTCATCTGAAAGGTACTCCACGTAACACCTACAGAAAGAAAACTTTCAAATGCATTAAGAGAATTCTCCCAGGTGCACAAACCATGTCAGAGACAAAAATCAGGAATTACCAGAATGCCAGACCAGAGATTTTAATGGAATCTTCATTGAGGCAAAAGGGTCACTGAAGGAGATATACTCTGCTGAGAAAGAGAATTGGAGGCCTTCCTCTTAGAGCCACATTTACAGAAAGTAGAAGAACTTGACACAAGCACCAGAAGAAACTGAACAAATGTGTGCGGCTTTTTTCCCCCTCTGCAGATTCTAGAGTGTAGATTTCCTGGAGAGAGGAAAGACCTGAAAAAGATACCAGGTAAATTGAACTAGGAGTCTGCAAGTATTCAAAGAACCAGGTAGGCAACTTAACACAGGTATTTGGTAACCAATTTGCATTTTCTGTTTATTTCTCATTGTCACTGAATTGCCACTTCAATCCAATTTGCAAGGGGATGAAGCTCATTATAGGTCATGCTAAACCTGATATGACCTGCCAGTTTCATCCAACATGCTAAGCAAAACCTCTCACCTTAGCTGTGTCCCCCTGTTGACTAAGAGTGCTGCAAGAAGCCCATGCAAGAGACCTAGTGGGGTCCTGGCCAGTCATTCCAGAAGGACAAAGAATTCTTGTGGACTGAAGAGATGGAGCTGGCTTTATTCTCCCTTGTCTATCCTACCCCAGAACTTGCATCTGTAGCCAAACTTCCTACAACAGTATGCATAAATACCAATGTAGAAAGAGAAATATAATGTGCCTCACCATAGTAGGAAAGCCTGTGACCAGGTGACCTGCTGTCCAAGTAAAAACTATAAATGAGAACCTCAAGGCCCCTGGTTTCCATTCTTATGCTCTCTTATCTTTGACCCAGACTTGAAATTAATGGCCCTTCTACACAGAGCACCCTCAAAAAGAGAACTATTCCATGTAAAGTAGGACATGGGGTCCTTCTTCCTCCACATTCTATTTCCCCTTGGTTTAATTTCATTTAAATGTAGCCTATTGGTAGGGGGGGGGGGGTGTTCTCTCAAGGAAGTGTATGTATGCCCTGCATTTTTCTGCTTAAGGGAAGGACAAAAACAGTACACATTTTAAAAAGTAAGATACACCTAGGATTATATCTTCAGTGTTGCTAGCAGGTTTGCTGAAGTTCTAACAACAGTGGTTCTCTTTTGTTCCACACATTAAACAGGCATGGTTACAGTTCAAACTCAAACCAATCCACAACCTTAGTATAAAGATTAATATCTGGATCAGAATCAAAAGTTAATGTGTTTTAATATATTTTTAATAAATGTCAAGATTGCAAACCGCCCTCCTTGTCAGTACAGACAGTAACTTCAGAGACAAAGACATTATTTTGGAACTCACCTTTCCATCACTTGCACTTGTATTTATTATGAACAAGTGTTTCTACTTGGCTATTAAAAACACAATTCTTTTTTTATGAGCAGACACAGTAGCCCCATAACACTACCTCTATTTATTACATTTTGGAGAAGAGATTTTTGTAAGAACTTCATGGGCACTGTTATTGACAGCGGAATGCTGAACTCCTTTCAGCCAGTAATGCAATATATTGGTACACAGCAAAGATATTATTTTTATGGAACAGCTTTTTATTTTAAAGGAGTGGCAATATCACTTTCTGGGGCAGCCAGTTCAACGTGCTTTAGCAGCAGGCTATTCATTTTAAAGAGAAAAGAGATCAGGTCAAAACTATCCATATGCTAATTGAAAGCAACCATTAACACAGCTTTTGTTCAGATTCTTTGCTTGTAGCATTGGTTAAACATTAACTGTGCAGGGGTAGAAGAATCTGGTCAGAAATCATGGCTTGTTTCCATGATTTTTTCTATCGACACTTGCAGCAGTGCATTGTGTATGTGGTTGTGTCAAGGCAGAATGGGACTGAGAAGAAGGGAGATAGCTGAAGATAGCATTACAGAAGCGATCTGAAGCTTTGAATCTGTGCAGTATAATATTTCAAATGTATATAACACAGGAATGCTCTGAAACTTTGGAGTGTGCATAGTTATGATCCGCTCAAGTTAACCACCTTTTAAGCCTCCCCTGATATCAGTGAAAGAATAAACCATAATATAGACATATCCCAATGTAAACAGCAAGATTGAAAAGTGGTTATCTTTAACCTAATTGTGCCAAAATAAAATTGTGCTAAAAATAAAATCAAGCTTTAACATTTACTGCAATAAATCAATATGGCTAGCCATCATTATTTTTACAACTTTTGGCACCTTGACTAACCATTATATTCTACTATAGCTGGAGCAGGAAGTTTGAACCTCTTTCATTCTGAAGGTTGAAAAGACTCATGAAGGCTGCATTTCAGTGCTCCGGTATAGTTGAAGGCAAAGGTAGTGGGCCAAAAAGGCAAGGCCAAACATAAAGAGCCAGTGTGGTGTAGTGGTTAAGAGCATGGGACTCAGACTCAGGAGATCTGGGTTCTAGTCCCCGCTCAGCCATGGAGCCAACTGGGTGACTTTGGGCCAGTCACAGACTCTCAGCCCAACCTACCTCACAGGGCTGTTGTTGTGGGGATAAGATGGCGGAGGAGATGTAAGCTGCCTTGAGTCCTTTGTAGGAAAAAGGCAGGATATAAATCGAAAAACAATTAAATAAATCCAGTAAAATACTATGTTTTAGCTCAAAGTTTGACCTGCCAGCTACTAAGCTTTAGGAAAGATTGGTCACCTTTTTTGAACGGGACAAAACTATACAAAAGCCAGGGAGCCACGGAATGAGGAATGAAAGGGAATGGGGCCTGGCAGGAGAACATGGCCTCCTGAGAAACCTTGGAAGGCTTGATTGGGATCCTGAACCTTAAGGTTTGGTACCACTGATCTGGAGCCAGCTATGTATCCAGCGATTAATCACAGACTACCCAATCCTATGGACCCTAGATAGTGTCAGAAGGGTGATAGAATCTTTGGAGTTCGAACTTCAGCATCAGAACCAGTAGAGAGCCAGTGTGGTGTAGTGGTAAAGAGCATGGGACTGGTACTCAGGCGATCTGGGTTCTAGTCCTCGCTCAGTCATGGAGCCAACTTGGTGACTTTGGGTCAGTCACAGACTCTCAGTCCAACCTACCTCACAGAGTCGTTGTTGTGGGGATAAGATGGAAGAGGAGATGTAAGCTGCCTAGAGCTCTTTGTAGGATATAAGGCAGGATATAAATCGAAAAATAGATATATAGATAAATACATAAATAAATAATAAAAAATAAACCAGGATTCCATGCTTGAAGTTTGCTCACTGTCTTGTATCTGCCGTGGAAACAAATATATTCACTGTTTCTCTGAGCATGCAGAAGTGATCTTAGAGAATGGGCTTAAGGGGTGCTCTGAGGACAAGGCAGGGAAGGCACTGGTGCTGCCAAGATATGAAGTATTTTGGTGGTGCCTCGGCCTCCTTCTCTCCCACATCAAAGTATGTCAGACAGCTGAAAGCTGGCTACCTTTGCTTTACATTTCTCCCACCCTGCATAGAAATTCAGAGGGTTAAAGACATCTGAATAGGATTGCACCCTGAATTAATCTGAACATCCATGCAACTGATTTCCAGCATCTTGTTCTGTCTCTTTCTGAGTATGCGTTAAGAGCTGATTACTGCCATTAAAAGGGGAGTCTTTACAGAGGCAGCTGCCTCATTGCCTCCGGAGGTCAGGCAGGCACCAACATGGTTCTGTTGAAGACATATTTATTTCAATAAGCCTCAACTGATCAGCCACAGATTTTAATTGGTGCTCTGTTTTAAAAATAATATTGTTAGTACTGTGTTTTATTCCTGCCCTCTTTTATAGCTAGTTCTCTTCTCCAGAACCTCTTGAGATCCAGATGTATATAGAAATTGTGTAAATAAATACATACAATCACCTGCATGCAGAAAGGAAGCTCTTGTGTCTGGATGATGGTTCATGGTCAAAATGCTTAACCTATTTTTGAAAGCTGCAGCAGAAGCGACAAAAATGCTGTCTGAAAATATGACCTTCCCCTGTCTGACATTTCAATCAAACGTGGTGTGTGTATCTATCATGTAGATGATCCCAGCAGAGACTCTGCTCCTACTCTAAAAAGATGCATTTCAATTTTTTGAGAAACTGTATTTGTGCAGATATCCAGGATTCCTTAGCTGATGTCCCACCAAGGTCACTGTGAACACAGAAGTATCACTACTGCTCAGCATATAGCCATGCGTATTGTGCTTGCCACTCCATTGGCTCTGTCTGTGAAACAGGTAATGACAATTTCCACTTTTTAGGACATGAGTATAGGCTGACAAATACTGACCTGTGAAAGCCTCAGACTCATGGCTAAAGCAGGACTTGAGGCTAGTTGCCCCCATCCAATCCCATCATGTGGTTTAGAGGATCAGCAGCAGAATCAAGCACTTCTATATCTTCCATTCATGCACAATCTATGCTAGAATGATGCTTCTTTTGGGGCTGGCTCACTGGTGCATGCGCAGCCTCAGTTCCTCAGCATTTGAGGAGCAGCAGCTGAGGCCTGGTTCATGCAGTAGTTTGGCCATTAAGCCAACTGTTCAGAATGATGGAAGGTATGTTTGAAGCATCAGGAAGGTGGATCCATGTTCGCTTTCCCAGGTACCAAGTATGCAAAAAGGGGGTGGGACTCTGAAATATTTTGCTCCTTGAAACTAAGATTTATATGAATCGCTGCTTATGTTACAGAAAATATTGTCAGTCTATAAGAACCAAGGCTATCTAATGGCTATCTTTCTATGACTACATGATTCTCTAGAAGAAGCTCTGAAAAGACTTAGTTTATGATCATAATATTCTGGTTGATCCATTAATTGATTCTCTGTAGGTTTTTGTACATGTTTTTAATGTATTCTAATTGACTTTCATTGTAATTGTCATCTGTGAAAAAGTACTGTGCATAAAGTGCATGGTTGTAAACAAAGCTCTTCTTTTGATGCAATAAATGGTTTGTCTGTTCTTTGAAAGAAACTATTACATTGATTAACTATCCTGAAAATATGACCTGCAGTCAGAGGCTGGATTATATTTTTGATTAGTTAATTGATTAAGAATTTAGCAACAATTACTCTTAATGATTGGGGATGTAAGTGTGTTATGGTGGCAGAAAGCGTCTATGCATTGTCCCAGTCAGAAAGGAGACCTTGCATTCAAGCCAATGCAGAAAATTGTGTGGAAATTAGGTACTAGGAATCATTAATGGAATCATCATCATTTCAGTCTTTGCAAATACTTACAGTAGTAAAAGAACCCCTCTTTGATTAGGGAATAAATGTACATACTCATCCATCCTCTGAATTAGGAATAAGAAAAGTTTTGGCAATTTGAGGAACAGCCCAGGGCACCAGCACAAAATGGTTGCCTTGGGGGGTGTGGCAAAGGACAAGTAACCTACCCAAAGTGTGTGTAGTAAAGGTGGATCCTGAGCCCATCACACTAAACAACTTCTTTGATTCCATAGTTTTCACCATCAACTGAACCTTATTTCACAGCAATCCCAGTTAGCAGTAAGAGAATGTGTCTACTAAGTAGGAGAGGGCACAGTAAGGCACACCAGCAGCCTTCAAGGAACGCATCTGTGAGCATATTGCTATTTCAAGGTATAATGACACCTCCCACTGCCTGGATCCTTAATGATTCCTTTCTTATCTAAATTCCTTGTTGTATCTTTTGGGCAGGTTTGGGAACCAGTGGCTCTCTGGGACCTGTTTAATTCCAGTTCCCATTAGCTCCAGTAAACCTGACCATTAGCAAGGGACTGGGGGAGCTGAGGTCTGGCAATGTCTGGATGGCCACAGGGTACACCCTTCTGCTTGAAGGAGTGCTGCATTAGCAGGGAAAATACAGAATTTAGGTCGTGAGTATATGCCTCAGCTAGTGTTGTGTGGCTCAAGAGAATGTGAACCTAACCAAAGTTAGCCAATGATCATTCTAATGAGACTGTTATCAGAAAGCAATCTTCTTCTTCTTCTTCTGCATCATAATCTATGTATATTTCTGTGCATATCCTTCCCCAATGTAAACATCAGTTGTGCACATTCAGTCCAGAAGGTGCAAACCAAGTAAATCCTGTTCAAAAACAAACTGAAATTAATTTCTCAGACATCCCCAGATGCAACATCCACTCTCAGAAAGAAAGAAAGAAAAATGTGAGCATCAGTATAAGGGAATCCTGCTGGTACTGGTGATAATGTAAGTATTCCCAGCAGCGGCATTTTCCCAAGTTCTAGATGATAGCCTACTAAAAGTCAACCAAAAACATCAATCAGTAGAAAGCCATATAAATGCTTCTTTTATGTCTGGTTTTAAACCCTGGACTTGTGTCATTGCAATTTGATTTACACTAGTGAAACAGAATGGAGAATCAAAGAACAGAATTCAGCCATGCTCTGAGTGCACTTATTAGATCTGACGGAGCAATAAAATAGTTCTGGAAGGAGCTAGCTCCTGTGGAAATAAGGTCAGTCACTTTATGAGATAATGTATAATATATGAACAACAATGTCAGCTTCTGCTCTTGGATTTGTGAGTACATGAAAGGGGGAAATCCAACAGGCACCCACCTTTGACATATCCTCTCTAACTGACTCTGCATCTTAAAGATTTCCCGGTGTGTGGATGTGGGTGGGCATTGGGTAAGTGCTGATCTATGTGTGTACACAGCTGTGAGTCAAGCATGTGATTTATATGAATGCCTTTCAGCATATGACTAACTTTCTACCAAATGGGACTGCACATAACTTTGACAAAGGTCACATATTAAGAAGGGATGAGGACCTCAGTCCATGCTGCTATTTATCCTGTTCTGAATGTACAGCTAGGTTCGACTGGGGTCCATTGCTGAGAAGTGTATGCATACCACCTTGAGTGCTGAGAACTAAACATGTGTGATTAAATTTCTTGGTTTATCCTTTTGTATTATAATATTTGTGGGACTGCAGGTGGCGCAGTCACAATGGGGTGAGTTCCCGTTGCTCCGTCCCAGCTCCTGCCAACCTTGCAGTTCGAAAGCATGCAAATGCAAGTAGATAAAAAGGTACCACTTCGGTGGGCAGGTAACAGCGTTCCGTGCACTTCAGTGTTTAGTCATGCCGGCCACACGACCACGGAGACTGTCTGTGGACAAACGCTGGCTCCCTCGGCTAGGAAACGGAGATGAGCACCGCCCCCTAGGGTCAGGCATGACTGGACTTAATGTCAAGGGGAAACCTTTACCTTTTATTATAATATTTACTTAGGTAAACTTACAGTTATAGTTTAAATTCTATTGTTGCTGCCTAACAACAGTATTTCTGGTACCTTACAAAGAAGAAGCAACAAGGACAAATTGGGGGTGTTTCACCGTCACATCATTTTGTCCACACGTACGACAAGATGCACTCTTCCTTATCCATGTGTCTATCCTATTTTAACACACATCTCTTGAGGGTGTGTGTGTGTGTGTGTGTGTGTGTGTCTAGGATGGTCTATATATTCAGGGTACATATTTCATGGTTAATAATCAAAAGGCTGGAAAATTTCCTGCTATAAGTAGCTGACCACTCACATCTGTCTGGCTTATTTACCTCATTCTGTCATAGTTTAGAGAACAGAAACCTTTCTACTTTCCATGACCATTGTAGACTAATCAGGATAAAGCAGAGAAGTTGTCCATGCCAACTCTTCTGTCCTAATCATGATATCTTACAGAGGGGCTCAAAGCTGGTGTGGCTGCCACAGGAAGGCTCTTTAAATTGCTGTACACAGTCATTGTCCCCGATCACTGCTTGCATTCAGAAGTAGATCGAAGGATTTGCTTCATGCCATCACATGGACTCGTGTGGAGAAAAACTACGGGGTTCACAAAATAAGCTGATATGCATGTATAAATGTTTTTCCAGTTGCTTGTTTATAGTAAATTGTTTTCTCTGTAGCAGTTCATTGATTTCATAAATGCAACACACTATAGTTTTTTTATACATGGCATAAAGGTAAAAAACGATATATGCAGTGTATTTATTTATTTATTTATAAGTTTTTATATGCTGTCCCCTTGCTACAAAGCCTCGGGATGGCTCACAGAAATAAATAAATGAAACAATTACAATTACAATTAAAACCTGGAAACACACTGGCTGCCCAATTAAAATATATAAATATTAAACATTATTAAAATATTGTTTGAATAAAAAGGTATTGGCCTGGCACCAAAAAACAAATAATGACGGTGCCAGGCGGACCTTTCTGGGGAGTGCATTCCACTGATGGGGCGCCACCACAGAGAAAGCCCTCCTCCGGGTACTTTGCTTCCTGATATCTCTCACGGAAGGCTCTTTGAGTGTTTGGGATAGCCAACCCCTGCTCTAGCCTATTGGCCACAGGACTGAAATATTTGCTTCATATCTTTGTTCATAAATGTTGGTGTTGCACTAAACTGAAATGATTTCCTTACCTGAATATAGTAGTGCTAGTAAGTTGCCTTATTCAGAAAGCTATGAGGAGACCAAGTAGGATGTAGAGGGTAAGGCACCTTGCGCAAGAATTCTGGATCAAAAATATACTATCATCACTACAAAACCAGGAATAATTTGACTGTCACTTCAGTACATTACACCAGCAGCCAAATTCACCAAAATATTATATGAAGCTACTAAAGCTTGGTCTTTATCATCCGAGAAATGTGAGAATTGTCATGAACTGGGACTTTCTTCCATTCCACATTCAAGGCAACAGACAATTCCTTTGCAAAAGCTCTTTATTCATCAAAGTACACCCAATGAACTCAATCACCAATAAACTCACAATCTGAGCATGCACAGAGTGACTCATTGAACCCTATCTAAAGAGCTACTTCTCCTTTTCAGTATGCCTGGGCCCAAACCCTTCAAGAGGGTCCATTTGGAAGTGAGCATGCCTTCTGGTGGGCTAGCTCTTCTCTCCCAATGCCACAACATGGGGTCAAGAGTTGTACCAACCTTGTATGGCTCTAAGAGCTCCTCTTCCAGGTCCCCATTCAACAGCTATATATCTTGGTTATTCTCAGAGCCTGCCTGAACACTGGAGGAGAATGGACTTAAGATAAGCACCTCCACTTCTCTCATCTCAAACTCTGAAGTGCCACTTTCTCAGAGTGCCACTCAGTCTGCTCCTCTTCATTCTCTGACTGAGAGCCCAGATTGGTGTGACCCGGGGGTGCATGCCAAGAACAACTGCCATTCCCAAAAGGAATTATGGATACAAACAGCAAGAGAGAGATTGAGAGTGTAAAATAATGTTTACATTCTACCCTTTAGCTGTCTTCAGTGCAGTTTAAGTAGCAGCACAGTCCCTACCCTCAGGCTTGAAATCTAAATTTAAGGCATGATACCTGTGGAAGGAAATGGTAAATAATTTCAAGTTGTAAAAACAACCAGCCAGCCAAACAAACAAACTTATTTTGCAGACGACTGTTCACCTCTGTTCACCCAGGGTGGTTGACTGGAATGGCCACTATGAGGGCAAGAGGCACCAGCCAGGTGAAGTGTTACCAGCAGTAGGTGGGAAAGGCAATGGTGCCATTTCACCTCACTGACTTCTTCACATATAAATAAATCAGTGACATGGCTTTGGAAGTAAATATCCACATTCCCATTGGCTCAAAATTATATTACATTATTATGTATTGATATAACTGCCAATATCGTACTGAGACCAAACAAATCATCTTTGTAGCCAGCATGAGCTTTGAGGTTATCCCCCCTCCCACACTTCTCCTAGTTTTTCTCACAGGTGTAATCACACCCCATCAGTCTCTGTCATTCTCATTTCCATGATTTCCTGGCTAGAAGTTCCTGATTCCTTTAAGAGAAAGAATCCTTACACTGCCCCCATTGACAACTTGCTGATAATTCTGTCAGGGGATATTGACTGACTCCATCTCTTCGTCAAAGCCATGTTAAATTAATTAGGCTTCCTTTAAGGATTATTTAACAATGAAAAAGAAAGCATTACTTCATGACTAATGCAGTATAAGAATGCATGACAAATCTGGGAAGACCTTACAGAACTGTTTGTTTTTTATTTTCTTTAAAACATTATAGCCAATGGCTATGAAGATGTCTTTAATGTCTTGTATGGCCAGGAAATAATTCAATTTATTTAGCTGATAATTGAAGCAGTGGACTGGGGATGTCTTTGAAAACTGGCAATATGTCAAAATCAATGGTTAATATGACTTCAGGAGTACACACAGTTTGCATGGGAAATGCTTGACTTTGGATGGAGCTAGGCCATCCCAGTTAGCTGCATATTTCCATGATGATGGTGATGGTGATGAGAAGGAGAAACCCTCTAAAGAAGTGATCAAAGAAGTGAATATTACAGTAGTGTTGTAAAGGAGAAGCACAGACATGATTCAGAAGTGAATAGAAGTCAGAAATGGGATGAAGAAAAGCAAAATGTAAAGCTTTGTTCCTGATCAATAAAATGGTCAGTAATTTTTTCAATGAATATGGAGGCAAATGAAGAAAGGGAACCTTCTACCTTAAAGAAACCTAGTCATGTACTGTTCTACACACATAAAGTTCCTCATGTTTTGGAACCCTGTGCAATTGTGTTTATTTATTTAATTCCTTTTTTATACCACCCAATAGCCATAGAGTTCCATGCATATAGGCTTACCTTATAGCATAGATCCCATGCAGAATATGCATATGCATTGTATCTTTAAGTGTACATTAGTCACCATTGTTTTATTTTCTGATAATAATACTAGTAAGTATAGCTATCAAATGTACAGCATCTGCTCAAAGACAATCTTCTCCTGAAGTTCTTTTCATTGTTGTTGGGTTACATGAAAGAATCATATTTGAAAGTCATATTATTTGTGCTGGGGAAGCCAATTAGTTTGAAAGAGGAAGCTTGTTTAAAGGTGAAAGTGAAGATCCAAAGAATAATAAAATGTTAGTAGTAAAACTTGCATATACGGTACGAGAAAATTTGTTGGACATGAGATAAGTATATCCCAAAGGTGTAATTTTTGCATCAATAAGGTTTAAAAAATAAATATTTGCTTGGTCTTAAGAGTGGATGTGTAGAATTAATACACAACAGGAACATCACTGGAATTTAAATTGTTGTGGTTAAAAAAATGGAGAGAAAATCCAGCAGCCTCATTATTATGGCAATCAAGCTGTCATTTCCCTGCATCATATATCATCACCAGCAGAACTAATTTCAGACTCTCAATGTGTTTCCTACTCTCAGGAGATAGTCGTTGCTGGTGGTGATGAATGAAAGAGAATGAAGAAATTCGGAGTGATTGAGCTTATGAACCTGCAGAGCTAAAAGTGGTGAAGGAAAAAAAAATGGCTCTTGTTAGGATTCAGACTTCTTATGGATGACACTAAACAACTATGAAATTGCCTTTGAAAGCAGCTTGCATGGGAACATATTGAAATTGCAATGACATTGTTTAATGTGTGTCACCCTCCCAGCAACCCAAACCTAAAATCTTTAGGGGCCATCCTAAATACACTTACTGGATAGTAAGGTCTCATCCACAAGTACATTTTCATTACTCAGTCTCTCATCACTTTATTACTTATGTGTGGTGACTGACCATGGTCATTCTACAATGGTGTGCACTAACCCAGTGGAAACAAACCTTTGTTGCCTGGATCTTTAAAAAAAAGTTGTGCTTGTTTAGTGTTTATTTCCAGAAGTGTATCTGTGTTCATTCTTTTCAGCACGAGCAATAAAGCAGTTTGGAGCACCTTACGGTCTGATAAGTTGATAATTGGCTCTGCTAGAATCCAACTGCATATGTTGCACAGTTGAAGGTGGAAGAAGAAATGAAAGACCAAAGATGAGATGTATCAATTCCATTAGGCAAGCTGCAGATTCAAATTTGGAAGAGCTGAGCAGGACTGTCATGGATAGGACATTTTGGAGGGCTTGCTTTCATAGACAACTTGACGGCACATATCAGAGACTAGGGTCCACCTTGGAGGTAGAATTCTTCAATATCCAATGTAGCCTGAGACAACCTCTTGGTACCTTAGGACTGGTCTCCCAATGTTCATGAAAAATGTATATGAAATTCTGAAAATCAAAGGTATGCTATATACTAATGCAAGTTCTTCTATGCACAGAATAGGAATTTTCAGTTACCCCCTCCCAACTGCAGTTTTCTATGCATCCCTTTGGCCATATAAACTGAACCTACATTCCCCATTGGTAACACATATGTAAAAGCAGAAGATAGCTGGATTTAGTTTCAGAAACAGGAAGGGACTTGAGATTTTAGTTCATTTTTTCTTACTGAAAATTTTAAGGCTAACATAATGTTCCTGAACATAATGCATTGAATTAAGGCCCATTGGTTTGAATGAATCTACTTCTACATAATGGTTGTTATCAAGGGGCTATGATGCAGACATTGAGATGGGAGCATTCCTGCAATTTAATTAGTGGAGTATTGTTATAAACAATACTGTCTTTTGTTACTGAAAAACACATGCAGAATATTTGACTGGATAGAAAGCATCACTGAAAAGAATAGCCACTAAGCAACACTTGAAATGATGCTTTCCACAGAAAAGGAGTAACAATTTGATAACAAGATTAATACTAGAATACAGTTATAATTGCGCTGAAGCTGAAATGTCTATCAAATTCTTATTGTCTTTTCATAAATGGGCTAATGTTGTTCTTTTATGTACACCAGATTTTCTCAAAGTATACAATGGGGTTAGTATGTGGGATCCTAAAAGAACTTAAGAGGTAGGATGGAGACTTTGGAAAAGAAGAAAGAATACTCTTCTGCCATGTGCTTGTCTTCCTCTAGCTTCACCCAGGCTTCAATATATTTTGGCTGACATTTTTCATTCTGTGGGCCACTCACTGACAGGATTAAATCATTTAAAACAAAACTTTTGTTTTGCATGCACCAGTTTGCTGCAGGGAAAATTCACATTAGTGCAAGCGTGCATTAGTGCATTCCCACTACCACTATGAGTGAGAAGCCAGTTTGCTGCAAAGCTGTGTGACTCAGAATAAATGCTCCACTGTGGAATCTGCAGGTCAGATGAATTCAAATCCTTTGTGGATTTCCCCAAATTCCTTCTTTGGATCATGTCTCCAGGTCATCAGGAAGGTCTAGTGTTCAGTAAGACACTTTGCTGCCTGGAGTACAGTGCAAATGTTGCACCGCTTAGTCAAGGACAAAGTCTTTAAAACAGATGTGCTCCTACTCATCATTAAGATCGAGTGATGAGGCCCTTCTTAAGGAGCCTAGGGAAGTGAGGGGGACATTGATCAGGAGAAGGACCTTTTTGGTGGTAGTGCCCCAACCTCTGGAATAGACTCCCCAGAGAGGTGTGCCTGGTGCCAACACTGCTAGCGTTTTGGTGCCAGGCAAAAACTCACCTTTTCTCTGGCTATTTTACCAATTGTTTTGAATGATAATCTGCTTTTAAACTGACCCTATTTTTGGTTTTAGTTGATTTTAGTTTAAATCGCTTTATTCTAAAGCCTTATTATATTTTCATGTTGATATAGTGTGTGCTATATTTGGACTATTTTGTTAATGCATTTTAAATATGTTGTGTTAACGTTATTGATTTTAGAATGTTGTGTATTTACATGCATTATGAGCTGCTCAAACTGAAGCAATAGATAAACAAACCAACCTGGAATCCTCCTGTTGTGCGGGAATACAACTCCTAGCATCCTCATCTAGTAATGTTGGAAGAAGGGTGTTAGAACTTGTAGTCCAAAACAACTGTAGGACACCAGGCTGAGAAATGCTGTTTCACATAATGTTGTTGCAACCTTCACACGTCAGTCACTGCCTTCATCAAGTTCCCTTCACGAGAACCCTTGGTTGCTTCACTCTGCTGCATGACAGAGATGATCTCTGTAAGCCATGGCAATAACCTACCCAAAGACTTAGCATCTGCTGCCACCAGTTGTTGAGTATTCAGGATATGTCCAGGAAGATTTAATAATGGCAGAAAACCATGGCTGCTCTCTCAATAGAGACAACTTGCTGAGGCCCACTGCTGAACATACGCATTCATTTACTGCACTTTTCAACCAGTTGGTAACCAAAGTTCTCTAGACAGTGTGCAATCTGATAAAACCAACATAAAACACCAAAACAAAGAATAAAACCAGCATAGAATAAAACCATGATAAATCCAGTAGCGAAGACTGAAACCATTCCAGCACATACGACCAAATTTAAACCAGCAGCAGAACCAAGTGCTAAAAATAATTTTAAAGCACTTCTTAAAATGTCAGAGTGAATTAAAGTAGCTTTCACCTAGAACAAAAGTGCAAAAATGTGGACACCAGGTTAGCCTCTCTTGTGTACTAGTGTGTGTTTGGGAGGGGGAATTTCCACAAATGGAGAGCCACAACTTTCTTTTGTAATGGCCACTTTCTCCCATTTGGGGGTGACACCCTGGAGGAGACCCTCAGATTATGATTTTAGCATCTTGGTAGGTAAATTGTCTAAAATCAGTAGAGGGGCTGACATAAGTACAAGTTTGGTGGAAGCGGGTATACTTTGTGCTCAAATTGTTTGTTAGTTGGTCTTTGTGAGTAGCCATGCCCACCTGTGGCAGCCATTTTATGGATGTGCCCATTTCCAAACTTCCTTTGGAAGCTCTAATATACCCTATTCAAACTCTAATATACCCTATTCTTCCAGCTGGCCCATTATTAGCATATTTCTCACTCCCCACCCTCTCAAGCTCTGTATTTCATATACAGAGCTAGAATGCTTTTTCACACATCGGCTGTGGATCAAGTAAGGGATGGGAGGGTTTGGAAAGACTCCAGATGAAGCTGGAAAATTTCCTCTCTGAAACTCTGGAGAGCCATCACCAGTCAGTTTAAATAATTCTGAGCTAGATGGACCAATTATTTTTTATGTGATACAAGGTACACTTGTGGTACGCTTTCAGGGGAGGAGAGGGAGTCAGCATATTTACGGAGAATGCATTTCGAGTTTGAAATTTGTCTAGGAATCTTCTCATGTTGGAACTATTTCATGCATATCATTATCATCATTATTATTTCAGTTATAGTGTCGTACCTCTGTGGACTTTAGCTCATATGTCCATAATCTTATCCAGTATAAGTCTGCATACAAACCAAATCATTATGGTCTTTTTCCCTAAAGAGAAAATATTTCAGTTTTTCTTTTCCTTCACCACTCTGTCCACCTTTCTTCTCATTAAGCCCATAAGACTATCGTTGAAGTATTTTCTCCTCAAAAGAATGTCAGTCCTTTGAGAATTAAAGACAGAAAGTGTGTATTAATTGTTTGCCCTAAAATTTTAGGCATCAGTGGAAAATCAGTTTCTGCATTAGGGCTCAGCTGTTAATTTAAATGAGATGAAAATAAGGTATGAGCATCTTTTATTTTGTATAGACAGAAAATTTCTAAGAAGACAAGGCAAGGGGTGGCAGATTAAAACCATCTTTGGAGTACAAAGTACACTATGATAAAGAAAGAGCAGATGTGGAAAATGAACCACAAAAGAGAGGATGCTCAGATAAAGAATGAGCCTTTTTAAATGATGTTGTTTGTTCCTCATGCTTTCCTTCCACCCTAAGAGAAATGAATGATCACTGGAATGGAAGTTTGTTGTTTACCTAATGGCAATGAAGCTTCCCTTTTGTCAAATGATCTTTAGAAGCACACTCTAGAGACGCAGATACCCTTGCTGTCTTGAGAAAAGCATGCCACAATTCTTATTCCCAATGATCTACTCCCAGTCAGGGAGAGCACAGATTGTAAGCATTTAAAGATAATAGGAAACATAACTTCTTTTTTCAAATCTCTCAGATGGTTATAGAGACTCACAGGCACAAGACACTGGTTGCCCTATGGCTTCACTGTCAAAGGGTAGAGATAAGAGTACAGTTAAAAGCAGATAGTTTTGCAGGTACTGTGCTGACTTCGGGGACTTGTACAAAGTTGAGGGCAAGCATTAGCTGAACCCTGAAGATTGCAAGGAAAGTATGCATTCAGACAGGATGTCCTTTCTATCTCTGAGACCTAAAGCTAAAATAGGTCTGCTACACAAGTGTTCCATTAAGTCAACAGATCACTGGGCAAATCAAGAGGAAAACGGAGCATACTTTTGGGACAGAATGCAACAAATCATGCTGGGACTATAACTGTAGCAGAATAAAATGTTTGAATCCCATGGTGATGTAACTGATCTTACCACTATAGACAGTAAGTGGGTGGTGCCATTAATTCTCATGTGTCCTCTTTTAGAGAGAACAGTTCTCTATTTGAAGGGCTGCCAGAAGTCTCCCCTCTGTTGGAAGTTGAACTCTATTTTAAATATCTCTCCAGTTTAATTTCAACATAAAATTAAAGAACTGTCAGAAAGGAGAGATGAGTCTTGAAGTCTCTGGATAGCAGACTGAGCAAAGCATATAGTTCACCTGGTCACACACACACTATGATGAGGCATACAATATTTCTATTTAACAGCAATAACAAATTCTAAACTTTCATCTCATGATATAAATGAGCATATTCAGATTTCAAGCAAATAGGCATTCTCTTTTTTGATGGGCATGTAAACATCTGCATATCAAGAGATAGTTTCTAGGCCAGTCTTCTACTTCTGATACTAGTTTTTGACATAGGTTTGCTGGCTTGCTTGTTTTACACAAGAGCTGTGTACAAATGATCCCTTGAAATTCTCAAGGAGAGAAAATTCTCCAACAGTGCCTCATGGGTAGGCTCATCATTGGCAGGTATTGTAGCACTGTGTGTGTGTGTGTGTGTGTGTACTTTTGTTGCACTGCCATGGCAAGAACAAACAGCACCAAGAGGCTGGGCCCTACTTTTTCTTTTCCACAATGTATGTGTGCTGGGGACAGTTTGGTGGCTACCTTTAGGGAATAGGTAGAATTAGTCCTGTGCCAAAATCAGTTCCCCAATTTCCTGATAGTATGCTTTCCCCCATGAAAAAGTCTTCCATTCTTCCAATTCATTTTCAGGATGTTTGTGGTTTGGTACTAATTTAACCATGGTGTGATTGCTGGCAGTGTCTTTCTGTCTGCTTTCTTTTCATTGCACATCTCTCCATGTTTCTGTAGCTTCCCACGCTGCCTGTGCATCCCAATACATATCACAACTTTATGGGAAGAATAACCTAATGATGTCTTGCCCTGGGCTTTACTGAAGTGCAAGAAACCAAGGATGTCACTAGCTGTTGGAGAGGTGGTTTTATAAGGAAAGGCAGAATGCTAGTAAACATTCCTCAACCACCTCCTAAGTAAAGTAAGCACAAGAAACTTGAACCCAGTGTAAGTAAGTTTAATGCATCAGGGTCAGGGGAGGAAGAGGACTTCTGGTTTAAGTGGATGGGATCTGAGTTAGTGATGACTGACCAAGAAAGAGATCTCAAGGTTCTGCTGGACAGATTAATGAGAATGTTGACCTAGCATGTGGTTGTTGTGAAAAAGGCAAATTCCATGTTAGACATAATTAAGCAGGAACTGAAAATACACCAGGCAACATCCTACTGCCCTTATTCAAATGTATGGTGTGGTCAAACTTGGAATACTGAGTCCAGTTTTAATTATCACACTTATAAAGGATGTTGTAGTGCTGGAAAAATGCAGAGAAGAGCAGCTAAATAATCAAAGAGTTGGAACAACTCTCCTATGAGGAATAGTTATAATATCTGGGATTGTTTAGCTTGGAAAAAAGCAAGCAAGTGAAAACTTGAGGTGTACCAAATTAAGCTTGGTGTAAAGACAGTTGAATAGGAGACATTATTCTTACTGTTCCATTATTCTAGAACCTGAGTTCATCTCATGACTGATTTAGAGGGAGATTTAGGACAGAAAGAAACTCTTCACACAGCACACAGCTCATATAATATGGAACTCACTGCTGCAAAGAATTGTGATGGTCGCCAATTTTGATGGCTTTAGAAAGGGACTGGACAAATTCATTGAGAAGATTATCAAGGGCTACTAGTCCTTGTAGTCCTAGTAGCTGAGGCAGTATGGCTATGTACATCAGTTGCCAGGGGCATGAGTGGGAGAGTGCTGCCATATTCATGTCCTGCTTGAGAGTTTATGGTGGGCAGCTGAAGGGCCAGTGCATGAGGAGGGCTAAGAAGACCCCTTGTCTGAACCAGCATGGCTCTTGTGTTATGACCTTAAGTCAGGAGAGTTTCTGTAAAATTTTTTTCTCCTTTGAATTTCTTTTGAAAGCCAATTTCTCCTCTATCAAGTTGAATGAGAAAGGTCAGAAAAAATGTGGGAAGAAGTTTCAGTACAGTATTATTTTATACAGAAGAGTAATAAAAAAGATAACTGAACTACAGGTTGAAGTGTTATTGCCCATTCTAGCACCAAACTTTTTGTATCTTGTACAAGCATAATTCCAGCTCCATCCTAGACCGAATGTGAGAACTTATCCCTCTTGAAAGTATAACATCAAATTTATTTCCCTTACATTTGTACAAAACCAAAACATACTGTAGAACAACAAGATGCTTTAATACTTGAAGGTGATTATGGATGAGTTATAAAACTATGATTCACAAGCTCTAACTTTAAAGATAAAACTTAAACTCAGAATCAAAATCAATATTTGCTATTTGTTTGTAATATGACCTGGTTTACAATTGTTTCCTAGGTGGCTAATACTCTTTATGAATTTCCTCATCATACACCCAAAGTGGCTAACAATAAAATAAACCATAGCAATGTTCAATATAGCCTTGAAGATAAGCAATAACAAACATCATGTACACATAATACAAGAGGAATCACATAAAAGCACGCTCGGATTCAAATACAGATGTTAAACCAGATCGCATCAAACCAAGAAAAAAGAACCAGCAAAATATGATGAACGCCATAAATAAATAAATAAGATTTTACCTGGCAGTGGAGGGTTATCAACAAGAAAGTAGAGTGGCTTCTGTCAGGAAAGAATTCCAAAGATATATTCAAAATATGAGCTGATAAACATTTCAGATTTAAAACAGGAGTGCCACTGATACTCATATCCTTGTTATCATATTTAGCAGTAAGTACTACGCAGATTGTTAACAGTCTTCACACCCCTGTCAGTAGTTTGAAAATATGTTGATGGGGACATGGAGACTTGTGATTTAGAGTTCCACACAGTAGGCATGCTTAATGTAACACTTTCTCTGTGTGTGAGAATGCAGAACTCACTGTAGGATGAGTTACTTGCAGAGCCCAAGCCTTATTTTTGAGATCGAATAGAATTTGGAACACCCTCCATTCCTATAGTTATAGCACAGTCCTCTCCCATATACACAACCTCATGAGTCATCAAGAAACATCTCTATTTCAATCTAAAATTATATTTTCCACATTTCTGAAAGTAGACTGTGAACCACAGTGGGACTTTTCTACTATCCCCTTTATTTCTCATAAAAGCCAGCTTGAAGAAAAGTCTTGCTAAACATATTGGCTAATCTATAACATTTAATTGGCACTAATGATGGTATTATCTTATCAAAGTTTATTTAAAAAAAACCTTACTGCTACAAACATATAATGGTAAACATATAATAATTCATGCAAAAGCTTTATTTTTCTAGCATTTCCATTGCAAAATAATTACTAATTTCCCTTTATATGCAGATATGGAAGCATGGTATGTGTGAGAGAGGACTGTGGGGGAGAGAACATATTTAGGGGCACAATCCTATGGGTTATCCTTTGATGATCATAATCCTGTGAACCCAGATGCTTCCAAATATCCTGCACAAGCAATTCTGTGCAAGCAGCGAAGGAACTCCTGATCTCTCCATCACTCCATCCTGCTACCTTGGTAGAATCCTATGCAAATAGAAGGTGTTCCCTGGTCCTTTGAGTGTAGAAACTTTTAAATATGATGCCTATGTCTGTAAATCAGCATGCATTTGGATGATGCCACAAAGAGACTTCAGTGCAAACTGAAACACTTTAGCTAAAAGAAAGTCTAAATGCTGTTCTTTTAAATTAAAAATGATTTAGAAAAATGGAAAAGGCTTTGATGAATGTAGACAGCAGAATTATACTTGTAAAAAGGCAATTTCAAGGCTAATTTGCTCTAAGTATAAATAAGCATAGAGACTGGCATGACTGTCTATTGACATCAGATGACATACTTGCCCTCATTATTGAACATTACCTAATTTAGTGCTTTGCCATATAAATCATGTGCCATAAATTTAATACCCACAGTTTTATTTATGAAGAGTTTTTAAATGCTATATGGACATGGGATACAGCAGCCAAAGGAAAATCTGCCAGTGGAAATAAGAACATGCATATCAAATGTCACTACAAGGCATGTTAGGTATTTATGGGTTCATTCTTCACTTCTGCTCTACAGTACATTTTATGTAGTGGACTACACAGACATTTTTCACTGGAAAGAGAACTGTACCCAATATACAGGCAATATCTGAGACATCTCCCTTATTGAGTTTTTCCCACAATTCCTTACAAACCAAATACATTTTCATAATATGCTGAAAGCAACTGATTGAAAACTCCTTTTAACTGGTGGTAACAGAAATGTAGCAAAGGAATGCAGTTAATTCTGCTTACTCTTTCTACCAAAGTGAATTTCTAAGGAAGGAACAAGTTTTCCAGTCAAACAATACCAAAACCTAAGTCTCAAAACAATCAGAAACTGCAATTTGCATATCAAACCATAAACAGAAAAAATCATCAGTTATGGCATTTGTTCACAGAATTAACTACTTCATAGAAAAAAAATACAGAAGCGAAGTTTTCCCCACAAAGATTTGTGTTTATTTGAGAAACTTCTTACAAAAGAGTTATTGTTGATTTCATAAATAAACATAAGCTATCCATCAATAAATAAGTCCAGTTGTGTTTGTTCATCCGATACATCTACATGTTCAGTTAATTTGTCAATAAAGGTCAAATCCCATACACTTGTGTTTCACTGAATAAATATAAACTTCATTTCTCTTCCGTTCATGAGCAATTCCTAAATGTGCTGTCAACAACAAAAATCAATTCCCAAATGTTTTAGTGCATTTCTTTGACTCCACAGGATGTCATGAGAGCTGTATAAAGCTATAAATCCACATGTGTGCTTTTATTATGGTATTTGGTTGTTGTCATATGATTTAATTAGAGTTGTTGTGATTGAATGAGTTTATGGTAGTTTCAGCAGAAAAGTAGATTTCTGATTCCCTATAAAACAAAAAACTGTGAGCTCTGTTCTAGTTCATACAATTTCATCTACTCTTTTGCCTGCAATTCCAATAAATTTTATGAAGAACTTATTTCGCACCACGTCTTAGGCTTCTTCTGAGTCCTGCTTCTTATGGAAGTTAGAAAGACTGAGATCCTCCATAACATAATTGAGTGCAAATCCCCCACAATGGGATGATCGTGCAATACGTGCATTGAGTGCATAAGAGTGTGAAATCTCTAAATACTCATGCTTTCATTGTTATATAGCAAAAAGTTTGACAAAGTGCCCAATGATATCCTAATTAGATAAAAGTGGGCTAGGTGGAACAGCTATCAGTGAATCCACAGCTGACTACAGAATCAGACTCAAAGAGTAGTTCTCAAAGCTACCTTCTTAAAATGAGGTGAGGAAATAAGTGGGGACCCTCAGAGTTCAGTTCTAGGCCCAGTGTTCTTCAACATTTTTCTCAATGGTTTGGATAAAGAAGCACAGGAAAAGCTTATCAGTTTGCAGATGACACACATTTGGGTGGAATACCTAATTCCCAAGCCAGAAACAAGATTTAAAGCTATCTTGATCAGTGGAGTGCTTGGCTGAAAACAACATAATGACATATAATAGGGCCAAATGTCAAATTCTGTGCCTAGGAAAAACTTAGTAAATGTATCACGACAAGATGTAGGAAACTTGGTTCAACAATAGTGTAAATGAAAAGGATCATGGGATTGTTGTAGATCACAAGCAGAATATGAATCAACAGTGAAATGTGGCTGCAAAAAGGGAAAATTCTATTTTGGGCTGCATACATAGAAACATGGCTTCCAAAGCATGTGAAGTACTAGTTCCCCACTTCTCAGCCCTGGCCAGGCCTCATCTTGAGTACTTTCTCCAGTTCTGGGCACCACAGTTTAAGACAGATGCAGACAAATTGGAAAAGAGAATGGTTGCAGCGATACTTGAGGGACTGAAACAACACCCCCACCCCGAGGAAACACTGAAAGAACTGGGCAAATTTAGCCTTAAGAAGAGGAAACTTGTGGGAGATAGATTGTACTCTTCAAGCACTTGAATGCAGGGATGTTCCATGGGATCCATCCTTGTAACATTCATAGACTCCTTCTCATGTTTGGCCCTCTCTTGGAAAGCAAGCCAAGCCAAGATGCAGTCCGCAAACACTTGCAGAACAAAGTTTGTGCAACCTTCTTTTGCTGCACAAACAAAGGCTGCTGCCATGTTGTACAGAAGAGGGATGCTACTTTGCCCGGTACATGGAGTGTAATTGCTGCCGAGCACTACCTGAATGCTGGGTGTACTCATCAGAACACGCACCCACAGGCATGCGAAAGTGGACCAGAATTCAGGCAGCTGATGCCAGGGAATCTGTTGGATTCCTACTTCCACATCCCTTCTTGGATGGTTTTCATGCACAAGAACACCAGGATCTCCCAGGCTGAAGAAAAAAGAATAAAGGGCTCAAATAACAAAGGAAGCTAGATTCCAGTCAGAAGAAAAAATCCCTCCTGACTGTTAGAGCAATATGACAGTGTAATCAATTAACTAGGGAGATTGTGGGATCTCTCATACTTGAGTCATTGAAGATATATCAGGACAGCCATCTGCTAGGGATGCTTTAACTTGGAGTCCTGCATTGAGTAAAAAGTTGAACCTGATGACCCTGCCCCTTTCTGGCTCTAGTATTTTATGATTTTATGAAGGAGATGTGAGTAAACTCAGCCAGTCAACTGCTAGGGCAAGTCTGGGTGGACCCTAGACCCTGAATCAAAAGGTGCCTGAGACGAGACTTAGAGCCAAACCAGCTTTATTCTAGTGCACAATAGAATAAATGGAGATGAATGGGGATATGCAGCCCAAAGCAGTGTCTTGAAATTTGCACCCCAGTACATGTGCTTTATACCCTCCGTAACCGATTAGGCCACCTAATACACAGCTAATGCATGAATACATCAATGTAGCTACACCACCACTGCTGTTAGCTTCAAAGAGTCCTTTTTCCTGTCAAGGACTGGACATTTCCCATGTCTTTTTCTTGCTGCTCGAGATTCACACAGGCTTGCCATGTTCTTACTTCCTGCACATTTGCAACTTTCATGGTGGCTATAACCATATATTTCCACTGTCCCTTTGATTACTGTATGCAAGGTCAAGCTAGCTTGTTAGTTGTGGGTTCCACAAAATTCATTTTGTTCTTATCCCCATCTCCCTTCTGAGACAGGAAATTCAATATGGCTGTGGTTTTTTTCTATATGGCCTCACTCTGGCCAACTATTTTTGGGATGTTTTGGGGTGCTGCGATTGGCAACAGAGATAATGGGGGGGGGAACCTTTCATCCAAAAAGTAGCCTACCAATTTCTCATACAAGCACCTCCCAGAGTAAAGGAACTATTGATTTGACATGGTTGTCAAATAATTTGACTTAATCACACTGGTGAAGAAACAAAACAAGATCAGGTTGATCAAATTCAAGTCTTTGCTTTATCATGTTTCTTTGAAAGTAACATTAAAACTGCACTTACCTAATTAAGTGTAAAAGAAGTGTGTATAATTTTGCCAGTTAATTCAAAAAAGACATTGACCACATTTATACTATCTCTACTTTAGAAAAAAATGTTTTAATCTTCCCATTAACATAGTCTGTTCGAGTCCATTGAGCGTAGCCTACTTCACCACTTTAAATATATTTAAGTATCTCACAACAGCTCCCCTCACCTTTTTGACTTTGTATACATTGTTGTTGTGTGATACTTAAAAGCATATCCTACCATTGTATACTTCTAATGTCAGGTTGTTATGGTTATACTGATGCTGAAGGTCATGCGTGAAGTTTCTCTTTGAAGTTGCTATGGGAACAATGATGTCACAACCAGTAAGATATTCAAGCTTTAGTTTGAATATCCAGAACGACACTTTAAGACTGCCCTTGTAAATCGCACTTAGACCTTAAGTAATGAGTCACTAATGTTCACTTGCAAAAACAGAAGTTTAAAATATCCCGTTCCTTTCATTGATTCAGGAGATTTGATTTTTTAAAATTTGTGGGCCACACTATATTCATACCTTATTTTCTACAATTCTAAACTCCGAGATTCAGTTCTGCCTTTTGATTCCTTTGCATCAATAAAGCAATTTCCTACAGTTGGAGCTTTTATACCTGTAAAGGTTCTCCACTTATTTCAACAAAGATGGGAGCTCCAAGTTCTCTTTTTTTCCTGCAATGAAAACAAGAAATGGAGAAGCCCAAAATGGGAGGGACACAACTGTATGACACTACAGGGATGTGAGTTGTGCTAACAGGGGAAAAAAGGCCTTTCCGTACTCTTGTCTAAATACATTTTGGATCTTACCAGGGCTTGCTCTCATCTTTGTAATGCGCAAATTTATTATACTATAGGTTGCAACCAGTTAGTTGTTGGGGAATTTACTTTAAAAGTGTCAAAAGTTTACTTTTTAATTCTTTTGATAAGACTTTGATTTGTACTAAAAAGGGAGAGAAAGAGAGAGAGAATGATAATCAAAACCTATTAGTTATTCTCAAGGGCTTGGGCATGGATTTTCCCGCTTTATATAACATGAAAACTCCTTTTGAAACTCAGTTCCGTTTCAAAAGGTATTTGCCATGTTATTTGAGAAGCTTCTATTTAAGTTCCTTAGTATTAGCTTTGTGATTCTAATCCTGGCTATTGATTAATTCAAACATTTAATCTCATACTTTCTGTCAGATGGGCCTCAAGGTCTTTCAAAATTAGAAACTAATAATACTAATAACAAACAAAAAACAACCATCAATACAAAATCATACTACTTCCATAAAAGAAGGATGTTAAAAACATACCGTCTGTGAGTAATGGTGAATAATGTAATTTTCCCCATCCAGCATACATTATGTAAAGAATACCTCTTTTCTGTTCTACAAAAGGAAGTAGTGATTAGGCTGGGTAGACTGTTTTGTGAATATACTGCAGAAGGCAGGTCCTCCAACATATGGCTTATGTACCCACCCACCCTACTTCAGATAACAGTACTTTGGTTGTGCAACTGGATACAGGGGAATCTTCATGAAGAATAATTCTAATACCCCCATATTAATAATATCAGTAGATGTAAACTTTCTGGCATGAGAAGATTGTCATAAAAATGAAAAAAAAGTTCAGAATTTAACTCAGAAAGAAGACCTGTAGAGTAGGAAGCAGAATTTTAATGTAGTCAAAACTTCAGTCATCATCTCCATAGAATAGTGCAGCTGCAAACCAAGAATTATTTGGTCTAATTTTTGTCACTGGCTGGAAACATATTTCCAGTGTCACTCTTGCAGCATATTTTTCTACAGCATGAAGCCGAATTGTTTCACACTCTACAGCCAATTTTATGGTTGACCTCTCCCTGCTACTTGTCTTCCCCATCATTTATCATTTAATATACAGTACTGCAATCCTTCAGCTCCTTTCCTTCCTCTCCATCAAATTATTAAGGCAGAACTCCTGACACACCCCCATGACACTGTTCATGCAGCTGAACTGCCTGGCAGGAGACACACAAGTCCTGGAAGGAAAGACCGCCCCCCCCCCGCCCCCCCAGCACACACACATATTCTAACCATAGAACCATGATAACTTTAGTGTCACCTCCTTGTATATACTTGGATTTCTTTTCTTCAGCTCAATGAATACCCAACAAAATACAATGCTAGCAAACAATGACAGTCTCTCTGCGAAAAAGGGATGTTGCAGGACTACCTTGATTTTGGGTTATCTTGAAATTTTCTCCTTAAGCGAACACCGTTTTCTGTGCATGTTGTTTTCCCTACACAAGTAGGCACATGAGAGGTGGGCGCATGTAAAAAACGGTTATTTATTTGGGGGGTACATGTCACATGAAAGGAGGAATGTTGTAACTTTTGTGAGCTTCATCAAGGTTTCCATAGTGCTTGCCAGCAAAGCAGAGGCAGTCTGGATCACACCAGCTACTTGGCTGGTCTCACATCTTGTTGGACTTAAAATGGCAGTGAAGCATTCTGACCTTACCTCTTCCTTGGATTGCTATATCATGGGAGAAGCTGGCCCAGTCCCTACACTAATGGACTAATACCGTTCTGCTTGACCTTTTCTCTATTTGCTAATCTTTATCTATCTGCTTTATCTATTTGCTAACCTTCCACTGGAATTGTCTCCCAATGGCCCTAATACTGAGTCTGACTCAGTCATAGCAAAACAGTGTATGATTTATAAGAGGAATTCATGCATAGATGCACTGAGAACAGCCAAATCACCATTTTATGTATACTAAGAAATGCACAAAATGAAGGATGGTGCATACCTTGCAAATACCAAAAGATGCAAAGCATCCTAAGCCAGGGTCTAGGTTTTGTGGGGGATGAGTTTAATATCTTCCTTCTACCTGAGATCCTAATCACAATTGTTCTTTTTCCAGCATTTTATGGCTATATAAACAGCAATTCTGACAGCATTGGGATTGTTTTGGGAAACAGGCAAGGTTAATGCCTCTTCATCCTACAGCTATCTGCTGATAACAGCATGGAAACAACAATTTTTGCCTGGCCTATCTGCAGGGAAAAGTGGATGAGGCTCCTATCTATGAACCTATATGTACACATGCACTTTAGATATGGTCCTCTGAGTTTGATATGCAGTTCACTGATATTCTTTTGTAACTGCAAAGGTCTGCCCTTTTTCACAGAAGTCCCATAACTTATGCATGTTTAATGAAAGGTCTCTATAGTATGGAAATCAGTTTGTGATTGACTATGGGACGTTGAAAGAAGCATAATCCCTGGATCATACAGTTTTCATATAGGTTCTGCTCACAATGTCTAGGTTCTCACAGCATATGATCACATACAAATTCATATTGATCCTGGATGGGAAAAGGCACCTTGGAAAGAGATGACATCAGCTGTTCTTGTCCTGCCTTCCTTGGCAAATAACACAATTATCCTGGCTTTTGGGATGTCAGATTCTGCACAGTTTGTTTTGCAGTGATTGAGGAGCTTTTGTTCCTAGGAAGAGTTAAAAGACGTCAGACAAGATTGTGGCAGGTGCTTTGTCTGATTCTAAGCAGCAGGCAACAGATGGCTGTGAGATCCGATTTCAGGATAAGTGGAAAATGAATATTCATTAGCAAAGCTGCTGATTGAACAACTTCTTCAATCAGCCCACCTCTAAATGTATGCATTGCAACTTGGTGATTCACAAATATATATATATAGTGTTAACTGTAAAAAAAGAAATTATTTTGAACCGGGGCCAGGGGGTGGAACTTGTAGAAACTGAGGCAAAGAGGTTGAACAGGGTCAGGAAACAACTTTTGTCAGTTAACATCCAACCTGGCAGAGGTACTTTGTCTGGCAGAGTACAAATAATCAGTTCTTAGAATGAACATGCCAGGATTACAGATAATCCATCCAATTTCAGTTCCGATAGCTCAAGCACTTTAGATTCTTAGCAGGGATATATTGCATATATATAGGGATGTCTGCTGCTGCTTTAGATAGAATTCCCATTATGGTTCAGATTTAGCATTTATTATGAACTTTCCCTGATATTAAATACATCCATTTTCTTATGTCACAATTACTGTGGCTTCCTGGCAATAACTTTTTCTATACTGATGCTATGAAAGAAGTGTAAGATCTGGTGTCAATGTAAAGAAGATGGATTATATTGTCTTGGCATTAGACCTCTAACTGGTTGTTCCTGTGTTAGGCAATTGGAAATAATAGGTGGAAATCTCTCTGTGTGTTTAATCTATCAGCTCTTGGGGTATGTTATGTGTCTTAGAATACCTATTCAGGCATCAGATAGAGTGTACACAGATATCACAGTAAAGTTGTCAAGCTATAAGGTATCACAAGACTCTTCACTGATTATGTCAATATACCACATGAACGTGTCATACCTCTGTTTTACTTACAAAGTAAAAATAAATTTCCCTTATTTAGTGATGGATAGATCTGTTCATTTTACATTCTACCATATGTAAATAAATAAATATCAAGGACTTTTCTTCCCACTAATGCAGATGTCTCTGGATCTCAGTAAATTCCTGTAGAAAAACAAATCCAGAACTCAAGGAAATTCTCACACATTAGTAGCACTGGCTACATTTAATTGGTACTGCTGTTCTCAGTACGTACAGGACCATATTGCACCTGTCTGCTGTGCATGATGTAAGTTATTTCTTCTCCCAATGACCCAAATAGGTTGCTTAGTGATTTATGGCATCAATTGGTGAGCTAAAACCGGGGCTTTCATATCAGAGACAATTGCTTCATGCATGGATCCCTGTTGTACTCAGTTAACAATACCAAAAGTGGTAGAATATGAACAGGAACAGTTAAGTGAGAGCAGAGCATTGCACAGCAAAATCTACACACTCACTCAGAAGTCCCATTGAGAATTACTTCACCATAAGTAACTATGTACAGGATTCCTTCTTAGGTTAGCTGACGCAGTAACTACTCTGAGTTTGTTTTGACCAACTAAAAATAAAACAATACAGGGCACAGCCAAACCATATAGGAGGCAAAATGTTCAAAGAAACAATCTTGAAGCTCCTTCTGACTTGAAGCATGAATGGCTTTGTTGTCTTTGACTTTGTATCTCTCACACACATTAAAGCAATGAAACCAAAACAAACAGAAAAGGAAAGTTACATGCAGAGGAAATTGTCCCTTTCTGTGTAAATCAGCGCCCTCTGAAGAATAATGGCTTTGCTTTTCTATTAGCAGTTCTAAAGCTTCTGTGAAGAAGCATTTACCCAGAAAACTGTAGAATCCTAACTGCCCAGTACACATATCAAGGTTGTACAATTCTCAAGAGCAGAGGTGAGCAAGGAAGGCACAGGTGTACCTTCAGACACCGTTTCCCTCCCTAGTAAGGAACCCTGCCCCTGCTACTTTTAATTACTGTTTTTGTTGTTTCATTAATGCATGTCTTACTGGCCGCTAGGATCACTCTGAAGCACAGTGAGAGCCTTCAGTTTCTCATGTCTTATTTCCCAATGAATGACTCTGGGCTACAAGTAGAGGTTGCTTGCTTTTGCTTTGCTTTGCTTTGCTTTGCTTTGCTTTTAATGAAAGCAGTGGGTTACCTGCATGCTGGTGCTTTCACCTGCAGGAGCCATCATGTGTGGTGCCCAGGACAAACAGCCAAATGTTCCCACAGGCCCTATAACTAGTTTCCTCATCAATCCAAAACATTTAACTCTTTAAAGGATGCAAATATAATGGTGTGGATAACATGAGCCACGGTTGATCCTTTCTAAGGCTCTAAAGCACGAGTCTCTGATTTCTGCAGACAATGCAGCTGCAGCATTGAGACATATATTGCAACACAGAGACATGGGCTAAGAAAATAATGCATACTATTATCTTTTCAGAACTTAGGATCCTCAGCCATGGCAGCCAAAATTTGAAAAGTTTAAAACCATTGCAAATTTATTTTAAAAAATATTCTGAAGAAGCAGCATGTCCTCAAAAGAAATCTGTGGGGAGATTCAAGTCACCATCCAAAAAGGGTGGAACTTCCCCTTTGCTTTCTCCTGTTCTCCCAGTGGCTTTTCTCTTTCCTGTTTCTCCCTAACCAGAGTGCTGCTGTAGGTGATTTGGAAGACAGATAGCCTCTGCCAGAGGTCACTTGCTGAAGGCTTTTAAAAGTACACCCAGGACCATAGCTTTAAGAGTGTTTAAGCTTGCTCCTTTTGCCTTTGAAAAGGCATACTGTTGGGTCCTTATTATAGCTGCTTCCTAAAGAGTCAGCTACTTGAGGCTGAGAGGGGAGAAGGGAAGTGAGGGTCATGGGTCATCAGACTACAGAGAGATGTAGAGGATAGTGATCATTGTCAGGCACTTGTCACAGTCATGATGAAACAGAACAGTGACTGTCTCAGTCAGTTCTGATGGGCATGAATTAAATAAAGAGCAATTATTTTCTCTCCACAGGAATAAAGCTAAGCCTATCATTACAGTAAACCCACAAGCAATGAAGGGAGGGGGCAGGAAGAGAAGGAAGGAAGGAAGGAAGGAAGGAAGGAAGGAAGGAAGGAAGGAAGGAAGAAAGGAAGGAAGGAAGGAAGGAAGGAAGGAAGGAAGGAATTCCACTGTGACTATGACACTGAGATATTGGGAGAGTGAGTAGAATCTGCAATAGAGCCCCTTTCATGTATCATGGAGTGCGGTCAAAATTTATATAGTATATTTACCACCATTGGGAAACCTGATTTTGTATAATATGCCTGCATGCATTTGCCAAAGAAGATGGAGAGTTGGAGAAGTGATGTGTGTGGTGAAATGGCCTTTTTAAAAGCTATATGAAAGATCAAAGGAGCAAATATTTTAAAGGGGGGTTAAAATAAACAGCTACTTTGGTGCCTCAAAAGAAAATCATGGGGAAGGAGAAACTGATGGAGAGAGAAGAAGAGGAGACTGTGGTGGTTCTTGCTGCCATTCTCCCACCTCCAATGGGTTGAAGGCAGTAGGCTCAGTACCCCTGTTCTGATACACCTGAAGTGATTCTTGAAAGCAGATGCAGCTGCTCTTCCATGCTAACTTTCCCAAGAATAAGTGCCATGAAGACAATGTGATTAATTTCAGAATATACTCCAGTTAACATAATATAGTTTTAGTAGAGATGTGTATCAGTGCCACTGAAGAAAATGTGATTTACTTTGAGTATTTATTTATTTATTTACAGCATTTCTACCCTATCCTTAACAGCATCTCAGGACGGCATGTACATGGGGACAATTTCAGCTAGTTGTTCCTTGCAGAGGAGGGGATAAGCAGCATTGCATGCACTCTACCATGGCAAGTCTGAGAGTGAGAAACTGGAGACGGCAGGGGATGGGAAGCAACAGAGTTGATTATCTCTTCTCAGAGTTGCTGCTGTTCTCCTGAAGCCCCATATGACACATCCTTTCAGAGTACCAATCTCCCACAGCCTGCTAAACCACTGAAGCCACTCCTCTTCCCTCATAACAGTGCCACAAACTGGAATATGCACTTTGGAAGAAGGCAACTGATATAGTTGGTGGGAAAAAAATCCAGGATAAATTTATTTATGGATTTATTGGATTTGTTTAAAGGCTACCCATTACCATCGTTCTGTCTGGATGCCCAGAGATATAATGGCAGAAATGGCATGAGACTGATGTGTTGGAGTGAGTACCATGTGACATAGCAATGGATTACAATGCTGATAAAATGCCGAGATTCCCACATGGGCTTATCACTCTGTATAACTGAGAGCGCTTCCCATTAGAAGGTACCCTCCAGACATCTGTATTCACAGTGCCTTCTTGTATGGCTGCACAGAACTAGGCAACCTGGTGTGCTCCAGATGCTTGGCACTACAGTGCTATCAGTCCCAGCCAGCCACTGATCAGGAATTCTGGGAATTATAGTTCATACATTCTTGACAGAACCAGTTGCCTACCCCTGATCTAGACATAAATGGACAATTCAGGATACAGGACGCAGGCAAAGGAATTAGCTAGGAAAGCAGGCACTATTTCCTCCGGACAACACACACACATGCAACCAGTTATAGACCATGTTTGTTTCCACATCTGTGTTGTGGCTATATGATGTATGAGCTGCAAGCTGGCCATTTGAAACTCTGATGGAATTCAAACTTACTAGGCCCATGTGCTCTTGGTAAAAATCTGCTGGCTTAGATGATCATTGAGGTAGGCAATTGATGCATTCCTATACAGTCATTGTGGAGATTTGTACCACCATGGTGGAACCAAGGTAATGTTAGCTCCTACAGAGTGTCAGAAGCTATTTTGATGCTGTGTTACCTCACACCATGTTGTCCCTCTTCAAGCAACAACTTGCACAGTGTTTTCTGATACATACAAAATTTCACAGAGGTGAAACAAAGCACAGGAAATAAACACAATCCTACAACCTTGCTTGTGCACATGGAAGGTTTATGCTAAACATCTGGGGATTTTTGCTTATTTGTATTATTAATCTAGGTACATCTTCATTGTTTTCTTTCCATGCACTCCCTTTGGAGTTCTCTTTCCACCGTTCCAACAGTAAATAATAAACTTTGATGGTTCCTGTCATCATTCATGCACTCCCCTTCCCAGGAAGCCTCAGGAAGAGACTGGAAGAACAAACAGGCCCAGAAGCATGGCTGCAATGCCAGCTCATTCCAGATGGATGAGCTGAGGCTAGGAGCACATTTTGAAAGCTGAGGACCCCTTGTGGAGAATTCTCTGCCTTGGGGACACTCATGATTAAATAAGAAGCTCCCACCCTGAAAATTAGAGTGATCTCTGCTGCAGCAGTGCATTGCTTGATAAAACTCCAGCATATATTTTTCTTCGGAGGCCTGAGAAAGACAGATGCTGGTCCTGCCATTGGCATATAGAGCATTCCATGTCAAAGGCAAACAAGAAAAAAGCCACTTTTTTTCTTAAAGTATCATAATTGTGTGTGGGGTGATGATGATACCACAGTGTGTCTCTTACACATTTATTGTAGCACTCTGAATTTTAAAGTCTGTAATGTTTAAGAAACATAGTTGTCATTCCCTTTTTAAAATCCCTACAGCACTTTTGTTGAGTTTGTGAACATGCTTCAGTTACCATAACAGGGCTACTGAGCACTTTAACAGATGTACCAATTAGTTTTGCAGAAAAACATTTATTTCAAACAATTACAACTGGCATTATTTTCCAGATTGTCAGTAATCATACAGCTAGATCTACATAGGCATTAGACAAAATTTTCGCTAAGGTTGCATTGTAATACGCACTTACCTGGAAACAAGTTCCACTGAATGCAATGGGGGTTGTTTCTGTGTGGACATGGATAGATGCAATGTATCAAGAACAGGGGGATTTCTATGTAAACTTGCACAGGATTCAGGTGTTAGTCACCAGTGCCATATGTCAGGAATGGAAAATGCAATGCAATTAAAGCATTAAAAATCCATTAATGGAAATGTTTGTATCATGCAAAACCTACTGGGTATTGGGCAAATGACAAATTACTACCAACAAGATGAAAGCACTGGCATTAGCATCTCCATCCTTTCCCACCATGTGATACTGTATGTATGTTTAAAGAGACAACTTTTGCGTACTTTCTCCTTTAATGTGTGTGTGTGTGTGTGTTTTAAAAACTGTCTAATAGACACAGTGACTTTCCTAAGATACTTCATTTGGATGTTATTTCACTGATAAGAGCATTTTTGTGCACATATAACTTTTGTTGGAGAACGTCATTGAAATATTTAGAGATCTGTGAATTTGAAAGGATAGCAAAGTTTCAGTTTGGTTGCTATTTCAAAATTGAGTGAGTTTACACTAAATCTTAAAGAAAGTCTGTTTTTCTCCCCACTTCCATTCAGAACTGCTAATAAGGTTGCTTGAGAACCAGGCAACCAAACCCAAAGCAAACCTATTCCTCCAGTTTTTCATGTCTGCTACTGCACAACAGAGAGAAGCCAATTGTCCTGTTCTGCCCACTTTCTCCATTATTTGAGATGTAATGTAAGTTTGAGATGTAATGTAACTCTTATGTAAGTTTAGACAGAGAAAAGGCCAACAATGCTGGCTGGGCATGATGGGAACTCTAGGACTTTCTTCTGTCTAAACGTCCATAGGATTGCACTATTAATTATTTTATTCATTTTGTGTATTTGTATATCGTACAAGCTGAAAAATGGAATGGTTCCCATGCATCTGAAAGTATCGTTTGTCTCTAAAATCCAACACAGATAGTATGGGCACATCTGTCATTTGTGATTTCACATTTTTCCATTCTGAAGCGCAGTTCATCTCACAGTTTGATAATTGCTTCATCTTAAGTTTCAGGTAGTCAGGCAATTTGAGAATTTTTAAATTCATATGTAAATTAATACACATCTTAGTGTGTATTTCTTTTGATATGAGCATTGTGTATGTATTTTTGCCTCCTATGCCTATTGGTTGCAAGCCATTTCCCAACAGTAATACATTTTAAGTGTTGTGTTTCATAAAATATGCAGTTTTGCAAACATATTTTTATTGCAAACTCCACTGCAAAATTTGGAGAACTGCAAACTTCAATAAGTAATTGTGTCCCAGTTTGCACTTCAAAAGTGAAAAATTGGGTAAATTTGTATTAAAATATGGACTGAATGAATTTCTCTCTCATCACTATCCAAGCAGCAGCCAGCATTGTTCCTCACCTGGATTCACTTACGACCAAACCACATTCTGCTAATTGTATTACTTTAGCTATTTTCATTACAGATGTGTTCATTCCAACTGAGGGAGTTTTTTTCTCTTTTTTATTTGCACACCAATGGTTTAAACCATTTAGAAAGGGATGGGAATCTTAGAAAAACTCTATTTGCTTCAATAAGAGTCCAATCTTGTGTTGTTATGTTCTAAAACGAAAGGAGTGCAAAGAATGTGTAGAAAGAGCCAGCATGTACCTTCTCGTGTCTGTACTGTTGCAATGCAGTATGAATTTTTCCCAGTTATTATGAAAAACATTATTTGGTAGGAAGAAAACCATAGTCATAATTAAAGATGAATAATTCTCTCAACTTTATTTCTTTCTGTTTTGTCTTTTTCTAGTCATAAGTTAACTTCCTCTTGAACTCTGAAAATATTTCCATCCTCAAGTCCATTCATTCCAAATATTGAGATTTTTCTTAAGAAAAGCTTGCATGAAAATTCAGAAGAATTTTGTGAATGTGATCATGCATTTTGGCGTCATATTTTTAAAATGTACGTAAACTGAACAAATTACTCCCCAATTCCTAAGCATAATACAATATGAAACACTCTATCTTTTGTATTGAAGTAGAGAATTAAAGTTCTCTTTCCCAAGGATGCTGTGTGTCTTCACTGTATTTATGTGCTGGAGCATTCTACTCCACCTTCAGGCCTGTACAAGGCTGTAAACTGTACTAGTTGCTGTTGTGGAGAAAGAATTAGTGTGTGTGTCACTAGGAATTTTCAAAGGAAATGCTGGGGGACTGATTGTAAAGGAAAGTGAGTAGACAGTTTATGAAAGGATGCTAGAAGTGATAATGGAGAAATAGTGTAGAAAAGACAGAGGGTGAGAAAGAGGCATTAAATCAAGTTTTACTAGAAGTCAGATGACTGCTAGCAAAAAAACCAGCAGAAACAAGATAAGCAAGATGGTGTTAAATAAAACAGAAAGAGCATTTTAAAGTGTAAAGGTGTGTTAAGGTTGTGTTAAAACAAAAAGAAAATAAAAGTCTAATGGGAAAAGTGAGAAGTGTTAGAACAGAGAGAATGTGTAATGAAGAGAAGTAAGCTTGTGCTAATTCTTCCCTCAAATAAGCTTTGGTTACTAAATCCAGATAACTTTGCACATCATAAAATGAAGGTTCCTCACTTGTATTTTGTTAAGTCCTCTTCCTCACACAATAGGTGTTTGCGACACAATCATTATATCAATGCAAGCCCAGCATGCTTCAGATTGTGTGTAAGAAGCAAAGGAGAATCATTCAGGAGCTCATTTCTTGATTATATAGTACTCAAATATTCTGGTTCAACCAAAATGAAGCTCAGTTTTATAACTCAGCTTTAAAGCATATAACAGACTTTGACCATTATTATTATGGGTCAAGTATAATGTATTAGAGGACCCATTGGTTAAAGGCAGTTGAACACTTTTCATGCAGAATATTCTAAGTTGCATCCCTGCCACTTCCAGTTAAAATTTCTGATATAGCAAGGCTGAGAAATATTTCTCCCTGTGATCTTAAACAGTCACTCCAAGTTGCCGATATTGAGTTAGATCTGTCTTACCCACCTTGGTGCCCTCCAGATATTTTGGACTTTGACTCCCAGAATTCTGGATAATTGGCTAAATCAGGCAGGGATGATTTAATCTGAATTCCAATGCCTCTTGAGGATACTAGATCAAGGAATGCTTGGTTAGCTAAACCACTGGTCTGATTCAGTGGTTCAGCTTTGATTTCATTTTTTAAAGTAATAAACTTGGAATAGAATATCTGAGTTCTGAAAATAAGATATATAGCTCATGACACTGTGTAGAAAGAAAAAGGAAATTTAGCCTGGCCAAGCCTAGTGAATTAAAGAGACCAAGGTGCTGTTTTTATCTGTTAATGTTTCCAAAATATGGTGACCATATGAATGAATGTCCTGCAAAATGTCTTATCCTCGACAACCCTGCACAACTCTTTTAAACTCAAGACTTCATAGAACTGATCCATCTCATATTTGGTCTTCTTCTTCTGCCTTCAACTTTCCCTAGCATGGTTGTCTTCTCCACTGAGTCTTGCCTTCTCGTGATACACCCAAACAATGATAGCTTCAGTTTTGTTATTTTTTGCTTCCAGAGAAATTTCTGGCTTGATGTGAACAAGGGCTCACTCATTCATCTTTCTGTCAGCCAGAGCATTCATAGAGCTTTCCTCCTGCACCATGCTACAAACATAAATAGCATGGATGATTTTGGCCTTGTTATCAAATGAATTGTCCTTATTCATTTCTACTTCCTTCTTGGCTGGCTTTCCAAATCTCAATCTTCTAATTTCTTGGCTGTTTGTATTGATGAGTGAGCTGATGACAATTCAATTCATTGTTGATATTCATGTTGACATTGAAGTACTAACTGGAGTTAACTTGAACATGTCTGCATGTTAACTTGTACATTGTAAAAGATCATATAACAGTATTGCTTTCAACTGCTGATGCTGCCCTTCAGAAGTTTTTCTGCTTCCATCACCATCAGAGATACCCATTTTCTTCTGCCGATGTGACCATTATTCCTGAAGATAATGGATGCATCTTAGTTGTGGCCTCAGTTTTGACCATTCTTCCCTCAGTGACCCTCCTTGGACACCAGCCTAATGAGAGAGCCTGGCCTTCTGGTGAAACTATTCTTGGCTTCTGATTATTGATTTATTGATTTATATCCTGCCTTTTTCCTACAAAGGGCTCAAGGCAGCTTACATCTCCTCCTCCATCATATCCCCACAACAACAACCCTGTGAGGTAGGTTGGGCTGGGAGTCTGTGACTGGCCCAAAGTCACCCAGTTGACTCCATGGCTGAGCGGGGACTCGAACCCAGATCCTCTGAGTCCCAGGATCCCATGCTCTTAACCACTACACCATACTGGCTCTCAGTAATCTCAGGCACTTTCACCTGAGATGTTACGTTGTTCATGTAACACACAGAAATAAACACAGCAGAAATACAGATACAGATACTTGGTAGAAAGAGGATTTTACACTAGGCAATGACAATGAGGATCCATTGCTTCATGCAGAACTGAATTGCTTATGTTGCTGCGATTTAAACTTCTGTACCTGAATGCATTGATAAAGTGTTTGGTTGCTACTTGGGGTTCAGCACGGAAGTAGGATATATAATCTACTCACATTTGTAAAAGTCTATTTATACAGAGAATTACATTGTTTGAATATGCATTTTCCTTTGTTTTTACTGTGAATTTCAAACAAATGGAATGAAACAAAAGCAAAACAAAAATTGAGAGAAAGAGAGAGATAGAGAGAGAATGAGAGGAGATCAACTTTGCATTTTAGCCATTCACACAGGTCTATCGAGTAATGTGGAAAGTTAAATATAAAGTGAATAATAGTCTTTAATGGCATCCAGAATTTGCTTTAAGTTGTCTATGACTAGCTTATTGGGATAATGGGGAATGTTCCAGTAATATTTTGCCACATTGCCTTACAGCAGAAATGCTGAAATGGAATTGCCTCAGTTAAAGGTGCAAATGACAAGATATTGACCTCTTCTGCAGAAATAAATTTATATTTTAAGGGTTTATTCAGAGCTCTGCAGTGGAGATAATAGAGCATCAAAACAAGATATGGAAGCATTTCTCCCTGAGATAAATATTCCAAGTATAAATTATTTATAATAGCAGTTTCTTTCAGCTCCTGTTACAAGCAGAGGAAATTATTATTGCAATTAGGAATATAAGTACTGAGGAACCACCTGGTCTGGATAAGGCATAAACCTTTTCTTATGTCTTAGTTTCAAAACTATTTAGTTTGTTTTCTTATAATTTTGAATCAGGCTCCTTTTGTGCATTGTTAAAGGATGCTTTATTACTATGATTCCCAAACCTAGCAAGCAACACACTTAGTGTTCTACCTACCTTCCCATCTTATTAATTAATGTTAATATTAAATTTTGATTGCAGTTTTTGCCACTAGATTGCAGCATGTAATACAAAACTGGGTCAACCAAGTCAGGCAGGATTTATTAAGTGCCAAGGGGGGCAATTACTTCAGTTTACTCGTTACCTAATAGCATTAATTTTGATAGAACAGAGCAGACTGCTATAGTTTCTCTGGATGCTGAAAAGACCTGTGACAAAATTAATTGGAATTAATTGATATATTTCAATTTATTATTTATTTAGAAAATTTCTATGCCACCCCATTCGCCGAAGCCTCGGGGCGGCTCACAAAACATCAATTAAAATATAATACACTAAAAATATAAAATGAATTAACAATATAAAATAAGTCATCCTGGCCAAAGAATAAAATAAGCAAATAATATTAGCAATTAAAATGACGTTTGAATAAAAAGGTCTTCGCCTGGCACCGAAAAACAAATAACGACGGCACCAGGCGGACCTCTCTGGGGAGCGCATTCCATAGATTGGGTGCCACCGCAGAGAAAGCCCTCCTCCGAGTACCTACCCTCCTAATTTCCTTCACGGAGGGTTCCCGGAGAAGGGCCTCTCCCGCAGATCTCAGGGGGCGGACAGGCGTATATGGATCCTCTTGTCTGTACATTAATCAAGTGGACAGCATTAGTGGATGCCCAATTGCTAGAGATATATCACGAATGATCAAGCTAAAGTTGAATAAGCTGATTGAGTTACCACAGAGCATGGGTAGAGTTAAGTCTGTGAGCAAGGTGGGTACACTGAAGATGAATACTCTGCCTAGGATTGTTTATGTGCTATATGAGATTCCCTTAGACCTGCCTGGCAATTTTTTTCAAAAACTTAAGTCTCTTAAGTTCTGTAATTGCCCCTCCACCACAAATGCCTTTGAAAAGGATACAATTTTATTTTAAGACAGGAGTATTTGACTTTTCAGATCTTGAGTTATATAACAGGCTGACCTGCCATGTATTCACCTGTACTCAATGTTGTTCTTTTCCACTTAAATTAAAATTTCCTCCATGGTGTGTTTTGGAATCCTTTTGTCTGTACATTAATCAAGTGGACAGCATTAGTGGACGCCCTTACCATATTAAAACAAATAGTGCTTCTCCTACTGCTAGGGTAGTTTGAGAGACGTGACACACAATTTTGCCAATATTACAGATTAACCCAGTAGCACATGCTAAGTTGGCGTACTGGCAAAATCCAGATGGATAGGTTGATTTTTACCTTGTATCAAGTTAGTGGGGTAAGTTGATGAGTATTTGTCATTTTAGAATCCGTCTGCTAAATACTATTTTCCTGTGGAAGCTGAGCAGAAATATTTACAATGGCAGCATTTGCTATAATACGTGTTGGGCCTGTAGCATTATCAGCCTCACAGTCTCCTCAATTATAGGAAATAGGAGAATGGTCAATTACCATTATTATCGAATGGTTTATCTTGTTGTTTTTATGTTTTGTTGATGATTTCAACTGTATAAAACATCCACAGAGCCATGTGACTATTGTGAGGCTGGCAAAACATTAAATAAATAAATAAATAGATTGCCACTTTCGAATCAATACCTGAAGTTTTAGCAAACCTCAGATTATGTCTTATTTAACAAAACGTTGTGTTTCACATTTATTAGATGCCAAAACATCAGGATAAATAGGGACTACATGGGAATTTGCAGTCAAACAGGATTTGAGTGGATTACCCTCATAATGAATCGCAATCCAGAGGCCTAGAACTCAGGGACTGTGTGACTGAGTTCTAGCAGGGATATGGATTACCTTTGGCATTCAGACCAGCCAGAGTAGTTTGGTACTTGGTGGAGGTAAATTAGGAAGATCACCCCTTATACATTTATGTAGCTTAAGGAAAGATTGAAGCCTTGGTTCTTACCCAAACATAGTGGCTCATCCAACATGGCAGACAAGTCGACTACAGGGTTACCTAGTCATATCTGGCATTGCTCATACAGATCCTGGAAAGGAAGAATTTCTTGAGCTAAAAATGCCAAAGTTTGCCAAGCTCCGGGACCATGGTTTTATTCCTCAATTCTCTGCTTCATCTGAAAATTTATTTATTTATTTATTTATTTATTTAAAACATTTTTATGCCGCCCCCATCGCAACGAAGCCTCAGGGTGGCTCACAACAGAAACAAAATACATAAATACATAAATAATAACAATGTAACAATAAAAATTATTTAAAAACCCCCAGTGCATCTCAGCTAAAAATTTAAAATCCTATAAATACAAATAATTTAACAATTAAATAAGTTTAAAATAAAAAGGTCTTAGCCTGGCGCCGAAAAACAAATAACGATGGCACCAGGTGGACCTCTCTGGGGAGCGCATTCCATAGATAGGGCACCACCGCAGAGAAAGCCGTCCTCCGGGTACTCACCCTCCTAATATTCACAGAGGGTTCCCAGAAAAGGGCATCTGTTGCTGATCTCAAGGGGCGGGAGAACATATATGGAGGGCATATATGGACCCATATATGCCATATGGCATATATGGGAGGGCATAAAATGCATTTTATGTTCATTTCAATGTAATTTTTTTGCTTCCATCCATCCTCAGATGTATCATGTGAATGTCTTTCTGTTTGGGGAATGGAATGGTAATTGGAAAAAATGAATGAATTACAGCAATTCATAATAATTAAGGAGCTGTATATGACTTTGCAGTTAGAGTGTCTTGAGTTGCAGATATATCCCTGAATGTCAAAAATGGAAAGATATTAAGCAGATGTATTGTCTTCCAGGTGTGGGGTTTATAGAAGAAAACATTATTTCCCATCTCATTTTGGTAGTAATTGAACAAGCCTCTGTGAAAGATAATTTTCATTCACATGCATGATGGCATTTTCATGGTTCTGACTTGGTTAAATGTATCTAAATTAAATGTTCCAAAATGCCATTTTATCCAGTGCAGGAAGATTCATATTTTATGTAGTCCTGAGCCTGGAAAAGGGGGAAAAAGTCTATAGTAAAATTAACCTACAGTTAAGTGCAACTAGGGCTTTTTGCCTAGTTTCTTTTCTGTTAGAGAATTTATTTCCAGTGTTAATGTTTCTTTAACCAAATATTTTTTCCAATATTATCATTTCATAGTTGGTATTTTATCACTCAAAACTCAAGAGATCACACTGAACACTCAATGTTCAAAAATCACACCTTTTTGGACTCGTTTAGAGATAATTACATGCACTCACACTACACATTGTGTTTTGCTTTTTGTTACACCACCCAATTACATTTTGAAAGATTATTTTGTAGCTGTCCTGTTGCCTTGAAATATTCCTTGAGCATCATACATTACTAATAGCATTACTATAACCACCATAGAATGTCATTTTAATACCGATATGGCCAATCTCACAGCTCATGAAGACAGAATCAAGATCCAATCCTCCTTGTTCCACCTTTCGTTTACCTCGGGCAAACTTTTTTGCTGTTCTAGTGCAGGGCAGATCAGGCAGGAGAGGTCCCATATAATTTGTATCCTGGTCTCTCTAGGTTCTCCCTTTCTACCCACTGTGATCTCAGAGAGAGAGGAATGGGAGTATTTCCATGGGCAGGAGTGAAGGAGTATGACAAGCTATCCTGAGTTTCTGGCAGCCTCTTTTCTTCTCCCTGAGAAATGCTTTCACTGAGCAGGCAAAGAAGACTGTCTAGCGAAACTTCAGGGCGGGAGGACAGGGAGTCAAAGATCATTTCTGCTGTGCTTTCGGCTCTATGCAGGAGAGCATGGGGGAACAACCCACAGGACTGCACCTGAAGGGTGTAATTAGTCAGGGAAAGCAGCTGGCTGGGGCATGATGGGGGTTGTAAGACTTTTTCTTGTCTAAACGTCATGATGATGGTGATGATGTTGACAATTGCTATTTTATGTGCTACTTGCTGGAATAAAATTCTTAAACAATTTGCATATTAAAATCACAACTTAATTGAGAACAATGTCCACAATAACAATGAAGGCAGTGCAAAAACAATAAAATGAAGCAGCATCCTGATTGCATTATTTACAAACAAGAGGAAGCAAGTGCATTAAACATGTGCATTTTCAGAAGCCATTTAGAATGTGCCACCTGTCCTTCTTCCAAAATTTGTGCAGATGAGCATGTTCCAGAGCTTAGGGGACACTTCTGAAAAGGCCTGTTATGTGGCAAAGTTCAGTTGGCAGTGGGATGACCAGCAAGGCCTCCTCTGAACATCTTTAAGTTTGGCCAGTTTTACAGAGGAACTAGCACTCTGCTAAGTATCCTAGTCCCAAGCTATTTAGAGCTTTGTATGTAAACAGGATAACCTTGAACATGGCCAGTACAAATGTAACATTACCATGACTAGTCTGAGCACCCTCATAGTTGCATTTTGCACCAAATGCACCTTCAGAACCGGGAGCAAGGGCAGCCCCACATAGAGTGCATTACAGTCATTTAGCTGTGAGGTTACCAGTGCCTTGGCCACTATGGCTAAGCTATCACAATTGAGGAAGGGGGTGCACCAACTAAAATTTGTGATAAGGCACTCTGAAGTTACTGAAGTCACCAAGGGCTTGAGTGGCAGATGTGGATCCCCAAACTACAACACTGTTATTTTAGCGGGAGAACAACCACATCCAGAATAGGTAAACACCCAATTCCTTTACCTGGGAATCACCCATCAACGTGGATTTTGTCTTATCAGTTTTTGTTTCAATTTATTGGTCCTTAGCTAGGTCATTACTGTATCCAAACACCAATTTAAAACATGCAGTTCCTCTTCTAAGTCAGAATGTGTGGGAGAGAGCTGAGCATCATTAATATACTAAAGCCGCCTAGCCTGAGATCTCTAAATTACCTTCCCAGTACCATCATATAGATACCAAGTAACACTGAGAAGAAAACTGTGCCATCCGGCACCCAAAGGGGATTTTTCAGGAGTGACTATATCCTTTCCACATGCAAGGCTGCAGGGACTGTTCCTTCACGCAGTGGTACATTTACCATTCTCCTAGTCATCTCCAGACAATCCCTCGTGGGTTTGTCTGTTGAGCAGCCCTGAGCAGCCATGATGAGCAGCCATGATGGCAAAGGTTCAAAAAGAGCATATGAAAGAGCACTCAGGTACAAGCATTTTGTCCATATCCTCATGCATCAAAATCTGAAACTTCATTAAATTATTGGGCTCAGTGTGATTCTGTTTTACACCTTTCTTAGCAGGTTCTTCTCTCACCCCACCTCACACACACTGCTTACATGATTTAGGTTATGATTTAATTAAGTAAGTAATGAAAGGTTGGGAGGGATAAGAGGTTAATTGCTTGACCAGAAGGGACTGGGAATTTAACTGATATTAGGGGTTTTTTTGCATATAAACACTCCAAGAGCCAGAAGAAACCACCTCCTAACCAAGAGAGCTGGTGCAAGAAAGAGAGAAAACCAGAGGTGGTTCACATATGTACATATTTGGGTAATTTATACATTTAGTAGAAAAAAGGGGTAAAGCTTTTCCTGAACTATACCAATACTCTTAGCATCTAGACCTATTTTTGCATGTTTTCCCAAATACAGAAATTCTTATACATAAGCAAACAATATTTTAGGAGCAATTGTTCAACCTAACCTTCTTCCATGTAGGCTATTTCTTGTTTACTTGTTTGTTTTTCCTATATAGAAGGATATTTCAATTTAAATATAGCCCTGGAATAGCTGAATGTATATACTAAATAAAACCATTCATTTGAATATATTTACCCTCATGCAAACTACTACTAAGCTTAAATCTGTCTAATTTTATTTAATTGTATAATGCTCATCCTACAGATATGTATAATAGAAAATAGTCTTCAAGATAGATACATCATTTCAAGTAAATGAATTTGAATCTGGCAAAATGTATTCAAAAATGATATCCTGAGAAATGCATCTCCTTTTCTGATTGTAAAAAGTGGGGAACTATTTCTGCTCCCAGCCCTAGTGGTATTTAACTCTTTATCCAAAACCTAGTAATGAGCAGACATGGCTTCTTATCTGTTTGGTATAGGATTCTGCAAAGCAAATACTTTTGAAGGATGTTGCTAGACTTCACTTTTGAATTCTGCTGTCCATGGTCCTAGAAGCATCTAGAGATTCTGGGTCATAGAACTACTTTGGATGCTGTCATACAAACTTGATGCCGCATGGTCATTCATGGCCTAAATTATGTGATATGCCATCAGCAAAACTTGGCTACCATCCACTTACCTCAATGATTATGAAAAAGGCAGAGGGGAAGGATTGCTTGGGCATAGTAGATGAATCCACAGTGGATTCATAGGAGTCTGGATTTCTGTGAATCTGACTTTTTCAAATTCATGCCAATTCTGTGGATTTGCAGAGCATTAAAAAAAAAAAAAAAGACCTTTGGCTGGGAGAATTTGCTCCCCCACAATTGCATTTGTGTTAATGTGCACTTATCCAAGTGGAACAAAATTCTCGTAGCTGTTTTTTTTAAAAAAATATTCAATTCTAGCAATGAACAGACAATGGAATAAAAGACATCTGACTGGCTATGAAATGGATAGAATGGAGAGTAAGGAGGGTAATGGTGGAGTGGGAGCACAAGTGTTCCTTTGGTATTGGTCCAGGCCTCAAAGGGAATTGGGCTCACTTATACATGGACCATAGTATGGAACCATGAAATCCTGCATCAAAGTTCTCTCATTACAGATGCCCATTGATACCAATGTCTGTTGAATTTTATGATCCAGAAAAAATATGCAATGGTTCAGAAAGCTATGGCTGGGTTTGAATCAGAAAGATATAACTCCATTCTTGGATCACCCTATTTACCGTGCTGGCCCTTCCACCTTGTTCCACAAAACGATGTCTTGCTGATTAAAATGGGTATCAAGGACACCGTTCACGTAGCATGCCTGGCTACTGGCCAACCAACATGGCCAAAATGAACAGGTTAAGAGGTGTGCCTATCTCCTAATTCAGTGGTGTGATCTCAGCTGGAGAAACAGCATGGAATAACACACTGCTTTTGCTCAGAAAAACAGTAAACAGCTCCTGGCAAGACATATGGCGTGTTTCCATGACCTTCTGGAGCCCATAGTGGTAAGAAGGGTTTTGCGCCAGGTATTTCCACAATCTATGCATCGTTATTAATTTTGTTCACTTGCTACAATAGATTTTTCTGGTTGCATATAGTGTGTCTTTTAAGACATACAGAGATAGATTCCTGCTCATTTTTCTTTTCTTTTCTAGAGACCAATTAAAAAAGAAGGAAAACTGCAAAAGACATGATACTATACTTCCTTTGTACCAGTTGTCCAGAGTTGTGAACTTTGTAGGAGCCAATAAGAAACAATATTGTGAGTAAAAGACGCATCATTTTGAACAATGATTTCCTGCCTCATGCCTTTTTCTAGGTAAGCTAGAACTGGTGCTTTGCTTTGTCATTCTCTACATGACAAGTTCTCCCTTGAACTAGCAGTCCAAGAATTAATTGCTGCTGCACGGGGTTTGCTCTCAAGTGGACAATGACAATGGCACTGCAGCCAATCATGTCTCCCTGTGGAATGGGCATTTAGACACATGCATTTTCAAAGGAGTTTGAAACATTTTCTTTTTAGACCAGGAGTGAGCACCATGCAGCCTGCTGAACCCATGGCTTTGCTGAAGCACTGAACATGCTAATTCAACGGCAAAATAAAATGCAATGGTAGTTTGCCACTGAATTGTTTATGGTGCCTTAGAAAAGATGCTTTGCTTTGCTTTGCTTCACCTCGCTCAGTTGGACCCCAGCTGGACTAATTTATGGACTTAGATTAGTGTTGTCTCAGAAATTTCTCCCACTTTTTATCACTTTCATTCAATTTGATAGAAAAGAAATTGCTTTCAAAAATAAATTCAGTAGTGAGAAGGGAAATTGAAGGGTTCTGAAGGGTTGGAATTTGGTTTCTTGTGCACATCCTACTTAGGAAGTCCAAAAATGTGCATAAATTGGAAAGCAATTGAGAAATACGTAATGGGGTGGGGAATAATACACAGCATACTCATCCACCTTGTGTCATTTCATACATAAACTCAAAAACAACACAAAAACGAATTATGAAGTATCCCAAGAATAAGGCAAAAATGGAAGCCTATCTCATCAGGGACAAAAAAAAAAAAAAGGAAATTGGAGGATAGATTTAGGTACAACCTTAGCTCCACCTCTTCCTTGGAGAAAGATTCAACATTGACCCTTTGTCACACCTATCTTGTGGTGGATGTAAAATGGAACCAGACTGCTGACACAGCAGGTACTGTTTCCCCTTGTAGTGGCAGCACAAAAAGACAAAAACAAACCAACAAAACTTATAAAAAGAAATAAATGTAATAAAGTTCCTGCGAATGGCAAGTCCATCTCTGAGAAATCATTGCCAATCTGGTGAAATTGTCCCCTCCCCAGATTTCTCTCCTTAAAATAATATGTAGACTTTCAATTCAGGGGGCAATTTACACACAGTTAAAATATAAATGCCTGATTACAATTCACCACTTTGATTCAGCACAGGTCAAACTGATCTCCCTTCTATCATCTTTTCCCCCAGTTTTCTTCTCTTGTGTTTTCCCTCTTTTCTTTTAAAGTAATGTGGGAAACTTTCTTTTTTATTGTTGATTTAAGCCATGGTGATGGAGAATGTTTGTCTGAAAAACAGGATTTAATCAAATATACTCAATATATAAAACTTTGAATTGCTTTCCATCACCCGCAACCCCATTTCCAATAATGCTGCAAGACAGGACTGGGAAATGACATTATCTGGAAGCCTTCAAAGCAAGCAGAATTGTATTAGAAAGATCTGCCTGATTAGAGCCAAGAAAAGATCTGACACACGGTATTGCCATCTTTATTGCAATCAGGAATGCCAGATCTCATTTTTGACTCATAGAACCAACCAATTAGAGATTAGTTATGTAGCCTGAGAAAAGTCCTAGCCAGTGGAAAAGTTGTAGACTAGAATTACCTCAAGCCAAGTGTCCTCCAGCAGCAACAGTTGTGGAAGTGGTGGTAAGGCAGTAGCCTTTCAGTCCCTATAATAATTTATATTATAATTATTTTAACTTAATGATGTGAGCCGCCCTGAGGCTTCGGCGAATGGGGCGGCATAAAAATGTTTTAATAAATAAATAAAATAAATAAATAGTTCCAATGTTAAATGTCCATGATAGTGACCTTTTATGCTATGACAGCACCTATGATATCCTCCCATCCCTATCTGTGAATAAGAAAAAGGAGCAGGGCAAATAAGCCAGGTGGGGAAGGCCAGACTAAGGCTTTCAATGGGTCTCCACTGATCCTTTTTGAATGATCGTTCTAATTTAGGCCACAGATGGGGCTTAAATTCAAGTAACAGAGTGATATAGAGAGCAGGTAAATTGGCTCATTAATGCACTGTGTCTTAGACAGATGGAAAGGTAGAACCAATTGTACCATCTATACATCAAATCGTAACATCGGGGTGGTATTTTCAAAAGAAGCTAAGTAATTTAGAAACAGCTCACAGAAGCTTTTGAAGAATTGCCCATAGGGACCCTGTATCTCTTCCGAAAAGGCCAGCATAAAATCCTAGCTTTTCCAATAAGAAACAATGCAAGTTTATATTCCCTCCCTTGGTAAAAAAAACCAAAAAACTTTTGAGTTATTAAGAAAGAAAACAAGAGAGATGAGTTCATAATTGTAAATCATGATGCCTAGCCATATTTGGGTGTTATTCCATCACATTATAATTCCCTGTCAAGCACATCCTGTGAGGGGAGAAAAAGTGTGCTCCTGCCACTGCCCCCACCCCTTTGGTTCCCAGGCAGCTATGCCATATGGTTGGGGTGGTTGAAGAGGGTCTGCCCTTCTGAAACCACAAGAAGGGCATTAAGGAAATTCTTCTTTTAAATATGAAAGCCCCACTTGGTTATCATGGTGAATATTTGATGATGGACAAAATACACATACATTGTTGCACTTGCGAAAAAGAAAAAGAAAAGAAAAGAAAAGAAAAGAAAAGAAAAGAAAAGAAAAGAAAAGAAGAAACATAGCCACTTAATCAAGTACAGGTCTATTAAATAGATGCTATATCCAGGGATGGGGATCTCAGTCGACAGACCAAATCCGGCCAACTAGGCTGGTTCACCTGGTCTGTGGGGACTCGGGTGAGGTTCCATCCCAGTATCATGAATGGAGTCCTTCCTGATATCATCCAGTCCATAGGAGATCAGCAGAGCAAACTGGTTCCTGAAACAAAGGGGATCCCCAATGATATTAAAATTAAGAGAAAACCACAGCTTTACTGCAGCACACACCCAGGAGTCCCTCTTTCATTACTTGCAATGCTTCTGTCCAGTAAGTTCTACCCCACCATCACCCATGCATATCTGATCCCACCCCTTTCCTCATTGTTAGTGCTCTTCAAATTGCCCAGATAGCATTGGCTTCTCTAGCCATAAATCAAGTGATAGGATGGCCAAAATGCTTACCTCTAAGAAAAGATGCCCTCAGCTCTACAAAGATAATACCATCCACATTTTTTATTCTTCATTCAGTGCTCAGGTGCACCCCATTATCATCTAAGCAGTGAGTCCTTGACAGTATTCAACCATGCCAGGCTTTGATTTTGGCCTTCCTTCGGTTGCTAGATACTTGACTTGAGATGAACACTTGAGATAAGCAGAGGGCTCCCCATATTTTTACCTGTGCCATCTACCTGGATGATATCCTAACAATAGATAGAAATTTTCTTAACAATATTGGGAGACAGAACATTTCTGGTTGAGATTAGATTAGAGGTAGCAAAGTAGTTAGCACAAACTTTTAGAGGACAAATGTAATCAGAAGTATTCATTTCCATTGGAAAAAAATCTTTTGGATTTGATCCTAGGTGGCAAAGCATCCTTCTTTTTGATTGACGGCTCAGAAATCTGTTTTGAAACCAGCCAAAGAGTTAAGTTTACTTCCTATCTAGCCTCAGTCCTATAACTTCAACTCTACTCATCCCCAAATTGTGTAAAATATCAAAGCTGAGCTACAGGGAATCAGAATGAAATATGTTCAAAGGATTGGATCTTCACAGGATTGTCAGCAGAGAACTCCAAAAACCCTCAGGCTTCCTTTCATTTTACCAATATTTGGAGAATTTAGAGTTTTGTAGGGAAATATTAATTCATTTTCTTAAAACAAGGAAGATAGATAATCTCTGATTTCCATTTCCAATATTTACAATTAGTATTTGAGAAAATATGCTCCGTCCCATCCTATAAGTGATGACAGGCTGAGAGATGATTTTTGAGTAGTATTTGTAAGCATAACTGAGATCAAGATTAGTTACACATTTTTAATTCACTGTCTCTTGTTTGGGAAAGGAGCAGGTGAAAATGAATTATTTCACAGTGCAAAGACCCTGATGATAATGCTCTCTATCTAGATTTCCAAGCTTTTGTATATATAATCTTGCAATATTTCTAAGTAGTGTTTTACTGAATGTTTATGATCTATTTATGTTCAATTATGCACTGCAGGGAGTGGTGAAAAGAAATTGCTCTGATTGTTTGAAGGAGTGAAAATTTTGGTTCAGTCTCTAATAGTCCAGGGGTTTGGTGCTTACTGTTTTCTCTCTTGGAGCTTTATAATGATGGGCATGTCGTGAGCAGAGCCGGCTGGAGCTGGGGGCCAGACTAGATGGCCCTGGAGACCCCTTCTGACTCACTCTGTTTCTATAATGCTGCTGCAGAACGAGGTCCTAAAAGCTGAATGCGGCTGCCTTCTTATTCTTCAAAGGACTCTGAATGACAATGAAGAAACAAACAAACATGCAACACACAGCTTTCAGGCACTCAGCAGGCAACAGGGCTGGAAAGTTCCAAGGGAGGACACCCAGGCTGAGTTCTCTAGGAGGATTTCTAGGAATCTCCAGCATCTGGAATGTCTTCAAAGGCAGAAATGAGAAAAAATGGCAAAGAGTGCACATGCCCCTCAACCACCTCCTTACAATAAGGCAAGCACTGAAGCCCTGCATCCCAATAAATTACTTCAAAAGTCTCAAAATCCTGACAAAGAGATCAGAACTAACACTGCCTCTTCTGCAGGAAAACAAAGAGATTGCAAAGTGAGGCTTCTGTACAGCACTGCTTCCAAATTGGCAAGGATTATTTTACCATACTGTAGTTGTGTGGCGGGGTAGGCTTGCTGGAAGAAAGTCCCTTGTCTAAGCCTGCTGAGTCAGTTCGTTGGAGGCATTGCAGGCTTTTCTGCGAGACGTATATTTTGTGCTCATTATCCCTTGCTTATGGAAGTTTGAAGGTCATTTTCACAATATCATCATCCCTCAGAGCCTTGCCTGTGTTTTTTAACCATTTTGGTCTTTTTGAGAGTGCAGAGATAGAACCATTACATTTCAAAGAAGCCAGATCTCTGAGCATAAAGAATCCCAGTTATTAAGTGTTTAACCCCAGTGACAAAGTATCAGCCCACAAATGGGTTGAGTAACTGGGCATTGAGAAACTAAGTGCTATTTACTGATATCCTGATATATCCAGATCCATACTAATTACCTGGGTAATCATCCCAAACTCATAGTTTATTATTTCCCAGTGCATATTCTCAGGGAAGCATTTAACATGCATTCTTATTTACTGGAAGCTAGGACTGATGAGAAGTTAGCAGCAGGCACCTTTGCTTTTTGATTGGGTGCAGCAGCAGTTGGCTAACCTACTTAAGGTTCTATGGGGAAGCCGGCTTATAAAGGTGCCAGCACACTGAGTGTGAAGAAATCCATTGCAGAAGTATCTTGGTCCTAGTGGGACCAAGTGGGAGCAGACAAGTGGGTTGAACAACTGTGCTGTTGGCCAACAGGGTTAGGAGGGCAATAGTAGTTAAATTTAAAGTACAAATTAATAACTACAAGTAATTCCCTGACTTCTTCCTAGTTAAACAAAACAACAACTGCAGAACCTTAATTTTCCTGGTAAATGATTGCAATAATCCCAGCTAAAAACAACAGTAGCAACCCATTTATGAAGGAAGGAAGTCAGCAGGTTCTCTCCAGTGTGTTGCACTGAGTGCCACATGTAGGACTATCTGCCAGCTGGACAGATGTTGTGGGTATGTGTTTGGTGCAATCGCCTCCTGGCTCTCTGGAGCAAGTTTGTTTCTTCAAAGCCAAGTTGCTTTCCCTGGAGAAGCTAAATGAGGCACAGGAGTTGGAGGATGGGGCCTTCAGGGGCCTAATAGTGGTTCCCTAATCCTTGGATGACAGCTTCTCTGCTGTCATGGAGGTTAGAGGTCTTGGGTAAAGAGGCTTCTTTCTGAGGAAGAAGGAAATAATCCCTCAAAAGGTTCCCATTCCTTGGAATTCTTCATCACTAATTCAAAGAAAGACTGAATCCAAGAAAGCAGAAGACTGAGATTTGGAAGTGCATCAGCGAATGAACTAGAAAAAATCATCAAGTGTAAGGATGTTTTACTGGAGAACAAGGTCATTCATCCTATTGTATTCCTGTTCCTTCCATATGAGTGTAAAAGAAGGACAGTGAAGAAAGCTGGCAGGAATTAAATGGATGCATTCAAAACATGGTGCTAGATAAGTCTTGTGAATATCCTAGACCAACAGATGGATGAACAACTGGGCCCTAGATCAAATCAAGCCAGAACTTTTCCTGGAAGCAACAATCATGAAATTATGAACAAAGGCAAGACAATCCTAGATATAATCCTAGACAGAGTTACTCAGGATCTAGTATGAGATGTACATGTTGCACTGGTTGGAAACAATGACCACAGTGTTATCAGATTTAATATACATTTAAATGAAAAATGGCTAAAAAGCAACACATGTTTGACTTCAAAAGTTGAAACTTCTCTAAAAGGAGGGAACTGGTAAAAGAAAGCTGAAAGGGGAATCAAATGGATATGCAGTTCAGTAGGTCACCAGTTTGGCTAACAAGCACTATCAAAAAGTTATGAAAGAAAAGAAGGCTTCTTTCAGAAAACGGAAATCTTGCCAAAGGGAGCACAACTTCCACAAGGGAGACAGAAGCAGACAATAAGTGATACAGAAAAAGCATTCTGAGGAGCACAACACTAATAACATCAGGACAAAAGAATCTGTATCAGAAACAGGAAACCAGCTACAGGACAGTTAGATCATTGGAGGATCATGGAGTTAAAGGAGTACTATAGAAGGATAAGAAGATTGCAGAAAAGCTGAATGAATTCTTTTCATCTGTCTTCACAGCAGAAGATACAGGACAGATGAACTGATGTTTGCAGGAAGTGAGTCTGAGGAATTAAGGCAGATAGTGTTGACAAAAGATGAAATTCTCAACCTTGTTGATAAACTGAAATTTGATAAATGACTAGGGTCAGATGGGATCCATCCCAGGTTTCTTAAAGAACTCAAACATGAAATTGGTCTGCCTATTTCAAAACTATGTAACATATCCTTAAGTTCAGCCTCTATACCAGAGGACTAGAGAATGCCCAATGTAACATGAGTTTTTGAAACAGGGATAAAGAGTTATCCAAGACATTACAGCCTGGTTAATTTCTGTTCTGGGTAAAGTAGTTGAAAGCATTATTAGAGATAAAATTGGTGAGCATATTGGTTAACAATAAGCATACAGACCAACCGAAACTGAGAGATTCATTTATCCAGGCTTTGAGTGCTTAAAAGTCTGGGTATGAATCCTTGCACATTCAGTGATCGATGTGGTGCTGAATTAGGATTGCTACCATTCTTTTCTGACAGGTACTTCATTCTTGACAGTTCCAAGGGTTAGAGTTGCCACCATTTTCCCTCCTGGCAAGTTCCATGTCTTTAACAAGAATTAGGGTATTCAGCACGTTGTTGTTGTTTTTTCCCAACCCACTCTGTCTCTAATAGCTGTATGGCAGACAGGTATAGCATAGTCCTCTCCATTAATATATTGAATTAGGTTGATATAGAAGGGTGACATTTTTATTTTAGTTTGTTTTTATTTTATTTCAGTATTCACACATGTCTTCATATCAGAGTTGGAAAAGTCTTAAGATCTAAAACATTTCAGTACAGACAAAAGTAAATCTAATAAATTCCTTCATCTCTAATCCATATCAAAAATGTTAATACATTATTACATGCACATTCAAACGTCTATTTAATTCATTTAGAAAAATTGTTGGTTGTGTGTTCTAAGGTATTTAGACCAATTTAGTTAAGGAGTCCTATAATCACTTACCTTGGAGTATGCCCCATTAAATTGTGATTTTTTCCCTGATGTATGGTATGTCAAATTTAATTCATGTTCCTATCATCATCTGACCAAATATTGCAAAACAATGAAAGGAAGAAACACTGGGATGGGTGGGGGGAGGGTTTACATGCTTTAGCTATATATCTGGAAAATAAAAGACTAGAAATATTTTGTTTACAAACATGCTTTACTTCAATATCCATTTTCCTGGGAGTAAACCATACTGAACTCAGTATGCTGCACTTTTGGGAAGACTTGTGAAAGACTGAAACTAACAGGCACACAATCTCCAAAAGCTGTACAAGATAGAATTCAGTAGAAGCAATAAAACAAATAACACTGTTTGTGTACCACTGTGTGGTGCACATATTAAATCAGTGTGATTCAGAAGTGTATCTTGAGTGCATGGGGAAAAGGTATCACTTTCACAAAGGAGGCAAAGTCACAGGCCAAAGTATCAGATCCTTTAAGAAGCATTTGTTGCCCAAAATGATATAATGGATTCATTGCTGAGCCTTTACTTGAGCCATTCCCATTGACTCTTCAAATGAAAGCTTACTGGTGGAAGAACAGGCTACAGGGCAAGCCCTATGCTCCTGTCGGCAATAAAACAGAGGCTTGCTCTTTTGCTTAGAGGAAAACAGATGCATGTCCCTACACATGGTTCTGTAATGTACTGCAAGACTCTCTGTAACAGCAGGTGCAAGCCCTCCTCTATTTTTTTAGTACTTTTGCTAACTGCTACTTTGGACCACATGCTCCATTCTCTGCCAGGAAGAATTAGGATGGAATTGACAAAGTTAGTGGGTTGGAACTTCACCTGCTAATCCACTACCAGGAGGAGAGAGGGGAATCCATGTGGCTGAGCAAGCCAGGGCCTCACTCCTATGCATCTAGCATGAAACCATCTACACTTATTTGTATGATGTTAGTCTACATTCAGTAGTCTTCAAGAAGGCACTGAAAAAGATGTTCAATCTTTAGAATAGCCTGTCTGCTTCTCTGCTAAATCATATATATTCATGCGCACAATATATCCAATAAATTACATGAGAACCTATATTAGAGGGATGATTATAGGTTGAAATTTTTTATTTAAATAAAAACATACTACAAAGGTACAAAAAGGCCCAAAAATTGCAACATTACAAAAATAGAAAGTACCCCATCCGTTATTTACATCCGTTCAAAATGCCAAATGTACACAGATTTACAAGATTCCCAGGCTTTACGCATCAAATGTACAAAAAGAACTTTGTATAGACTTTTCCTGATAGCTTCATGCCATGTGTCTGAGCAGCATGTATGAGTGATTTACGGACATTACGTTATCGGGGCATGCGCCCCACTCAACCACGGCCATAATTTCCTCCACCTACTGGGCGGCATCCTCCCTTTTTCCTCGCGGCTCAACCAAAAAATCTTCTCTTGGACAAATTTGACTGAGCCGGCCACGTCAGCCACCTTTTGTGTCTTGATCTCTCTGTGGCGTTGGAGGGACAGCGCCAACAGAACGTACAGATTTATCAGCCTAATTGTGGACCACGGTACAGTCCAGTACGACTTGGGAGCCGTGGTCTCTCTCCACCGCCACTTCCTGGGCACCCTCCTCCTGGGTCCTTTCAATGGAGAAGATGATTATAGGGCTTACACATACTCTGTACTTCCATAAGATTAAGTATATAGTTAATGCTATGCAAATTGATGAATACAGATGCTGTCAGTCATTACAATTATCCCCCCCCCCCACCACAGACTGAGGTGGGTAAGATTTTGTGTGTGGGAGGGAAGTGCATCAAGGGGCCACAAGCATGCACAGCATGCTTCTCAAAGTGGCATGATGGGTACAATGCCAGGGACAATGTAGTTCCTGGCTTCAGCCCCCTTCATTTAAAGCTCCCTTCCTCCCTTTTAGCAGTGTGGGTTTTGCTGGTCGTTTGTGAGTGGGCCAAGTAGGAATTGGCTCACAATCTTGCTTGGCTTTATAGGACAAGTGTGTTTTGCCTACAGTACTGTGCCTCTGTGGCACAGTATATTATTATTTTTTTCAATTGCTTGCTTGCTTTGATTTAATTTGGCCACCTCTGGCAGGTAAATGTGAGGTATTTAGTGGGATTAGGGTTGCTGAGCATCCATCAGCACCTTTCATCCAGCTGGCATTTTCTGACATTCTCCACTCAGGGTTCCCAGTGGGGAGATTTAGATCACCTCTGAGGCTGACTCATCTCATGCTCTTTGAGTTTTGTAACTCTGTGAGAAAGTGACAGAGGAAGGCCTGCCAACACTAGCATTGGTATACAGTTGAGGGGTGGCCATTTACAGGTGCTGCCCTTCAATGAGGGATGCATTGTCCTGACACAACTAGGTGTCTGGGGCTGGCATAGCGAGGAACTCAGACTTCTTTCCTTTTCAGTTTTCAGTTATTTAAGCAATGTGGCCCTAGTTTGTATTACAAGTTGTATCTTGACTCATTATTTCTGCTGTTTCTACCCCCAAATAGAAAAACCTGGAATATAGCTGTGCAAGTCATATGTTTAACTGACAAAAAGCAAAGGCTGCCTAGAGTTTAAATTGGTGGCCCATCTGCGTACTGATGCTTGTATTGCTGTCTCAGAAAAAAACTACGCCTGACTCTTTCTTTCCAATGCAGAGATCATGGGTCCTCAAACGATGGCCCACGGCCAGATTCGGCCCACCATGCCCATTTATCCAGCCCACATCAGAGATTTTGGACTTGCCGTGCACACACACATGCACGGCGAGGCAGGGACTTGCTCATGCAGAGATGGTTTTGGACTCGCTCAGAGAAAACAATCTCCTTGTGAGCAAGCGGGCACCTTGCCATGAATGCCCCAGCTCACACCCCCTGCCCAACCCACCTTGGCGGCCCATGGCCATCGCTGGCACCTTTCAACTGGCCCCCTGTTTAAAAAGTTTGAGGACCCCTGGCATAGATTGTGCAGAAACCATCTTTGTAAGGAGCAACCTTCAATCATATGACATTCCAAGGAAGAGTTTTTCATGCAAACCAGAACCAATATAAGTCACACTGTCATCAGCTATGTTGATCTCAGGGCATGTTAAATTACAGTGCACTGGATCATGCCCTACTGACTTTAGCATTGCATGAAACCCATGGTGTATAGATGCAGATATCTATCAAAACTGGGTCAGAGAATGAACCATTTCAACTTGCATTGGACACAAGATCTAAACTGACATTTGTGCATTTAACTTCATTGGCTGCTGTTATCTCTTGACTTTGTTTTATTCCCTCCACAATAAAAGCTTTAGTAGTCAGCAGTACTACAAAGAGGGGGTGACAAACTTATATTCCTCTACACACTGCTAGAAAACATGCCTTTGAAGCAGCCAAGTTTTTTGACAAGCCTTTAAGGTGTCAAAGGACTGTAAATTCACAAAGGTTTTTAAAATATGCATTGCCTCACTTTCAACACACTCAGATTTTCATTATGGAAGAAATTGATTACTTAGCAACCCCTTTTACTTTAAAAATGTAGCATGCTAATAATCATGCTAGCAGCACTCCTGTATATCAAGTTCAATAGTTCAGATAAGTCTCTAGAAATAAATCCTGACTCTCATCAAAAATCTATCAGCAATTTTTCAATCCTCTTTCCTTGCTCCTCCTCCTCCTCTTCTTAACATCATAGGAAGAAAAGGGACAATTCTGACTTGATTGTTTTGTGGTCAACATGCAGAAAACCCTGAAGCTATCAACACGTGTATTGTGAGCCAGGGTTCCTCCTTCATGCATCCAAAAACCAAAGGCAGTTTTCCTTTCAAAATGTTATTCATTGACCAAAAAGCACAAACACCCAGAATGCAGAGATTGGTTTGTTGAATCCACTCTGGTAATCACCTCCAGAAATTCTCCTTATGAGCATGCCTGGGCCCCATCCCTTTGGGAGGGGCCTTATGAAATTGAGTAAACCTCCTCTGTGTGTACCAATCTTCTAATGGGGCCACCCTTCTGTGCTGATGCTGCATTATGGGGTCAAGAGCAGCCTGGACTGTGCCTGAGTACCTCCCTGGCTGCAGGCCCCCTTCCACCTGGTGTACATCTCATGTCTGCCCACCTGTGGAGTCTGACCTTGAGACAAGCATCTCTGCTTTTTTCATCTCAGAGTCCTGGCTTAGGGCACATTCCCAGACTCCCCCGCACCCAGTTCTGTTTCACATTTTGATTCTGATTCTGATTCTTCTGCCTCTCTTTGAGGTAACTCAAAGCCTGTGTGATCCCACAGCAGTACCTGAAATCCTAAGTTACCTTCCTGTGTGTCTCAGCACAGTAGTAAAGCATGGCTTGCATGTAAGATGCCTCGTGTGGAATCCTTCAAGTAGAGCTGAGCAGGACTGATCCAAGTTTATTTGCTACATGAGACAAAGGGCATGATGGCGCCTCCCATACACACATTCCACCCACACACCGAAGATTGAGTCTTATTTCAACACAGGTGATGGACCTCACCTGAAGGCAGCAGGCTAGTGTTGTTGTTGTTTGCTGCTGTTGTTTGTGGGGAGTAGACCCAGTGGAAACAAAGCTCTGCCCTTCAGTAGAAGGGAATGGCCAGTGGATCATTGCCACTGCTCTAACCATATACCCATCATGTGCTGCATAAGGCAACCATCTTGGTCCCTAGGGCTGGGCATAGTAAGACCAGTACTGTGGCCTGGCAATAATTGGAGAGCCACTGTAGTCAATACTGAATGAATATTGCTCTAGAGTATACAAACCAACAGTCTGCTTGATATCAGACAGTTTCCCATATTCCTCTGCTTCTTCTTCCAAATCCTACCTGCCACCAATATAAATTCCCTGACCTTTTCTGGCAAATATATCATAAATCCCCACCATACTACAATGAATTGTTTGAATCTGCCCTAAAATGTCTTTAGTAGCCAATTCAAAGGAAGAAAAGTATGTGGCAGGGAAAGGAAGAATCCATGAATAATAGCTGTGCTAAATTCTGTCCTCAAAAAAGTCCATAGTTGTTCACAGGTAACCATATGCTGAAAATTAGATTTTCAGTCCACCTTTGGTATTCTTTACTTTCAATTTCAGCGTCTGTTTAAAAAAAAAAAAAAGGACTCCCCCCCTCCAAAAAAAATCCCTTGATGTTCCAAAGGAGCTTTGACAAACACACAAAAAGTCTAAATCAGTACCTCTCTTGCAAAAGACTACCTGCTAAAATAGAATACAGAGAATCAATTGTCCCTTCGGAGTGTTATTTTTCTTCTCTCTGTCCTTCAAATGTGACAATAAAGCAGTAGCAGCTGATGCTTCTGACACCTGGGTCCCAACTTAACTAGGACTCATTGTGAATATTCTATTAATAATTTAGCCGGGGGTACATGTACTGGCTGTTGACTGACAGAATGATAATGCCATTGCTTTTCCATAACATTGCCCCCGCCCATGAGTGGCCATCCTTGGCTGCTTTTCTGTGTTTCAGAGAACAAGAACTTGGGACATAAATGACCATGGACACTTATTAAACCAATTTCACAGATAACACAGACGGTCTTTCCAAAAGGTTCACTCATTCTGACTGCCAAGTCCATTCAATTACCAGTTTTCATTCAATTCAATGGCACCCGTATGCTCAGAGAGCCTAACAGTAACAGAATATGATTGTGTACATGCACAGATTCTCTTGAGTGCTCTGCTTGAATGCATGTTCTCCACACACACACACACACACACACACACACATAGGCATAGGCAAACATTTTTTTTTCCAAGTGTAAAAGGGAGACTGTGAAATTTCTGGAACATTAAATCAAAGCTTTTATGGAATAAATTCATTGGTGTGATCACCTTGTTGTCAAGGACCCAAGCTTGTTCCAAACAGTTACTACTCCTCTTCCCAGGATGCCACACTGCTGACAGCCAATAGCTCTCAGCTGGTGCTAGATATTTGCACTTAACTAGAAACACATCTTGGGAAGCAGTTGTGACTCTGAAGCCACTTGCTGTACACTAATTAAAGTGTAACACAAGGCCTGGCAAGACCCACGTTTAAATGCCCCTCGGTCTTATGGTTCGCTTTGTAACCTTAGGTCTGTTACTGCAATATCCCAGCCGAACCAACTACAGACAGTTTTTGTCAGGATTAAAAGAATGGGGTTCAGGAGGTCCCACATATCTAACTCTGAACTCATTGGAGGAAGGACAAGATAAAAATAAGTATATCATTGGCAAGTGCTCTGGATTACATGGCAGCAGCTGTGTTTCACATGATGCTTTGATCTCATCGCACCGCAGAGAAAAATCAGCTTGGGCCAGTCATAAAGCCATGGCTACCCTAGCTCAAAAAGTCATGTGAATCGAATGCCATGTGTGAAGAACAAGCAACCTTGTTCTGCATGTTGATGAGGCAACAGTGGCAAGGACATCATTGAGTCTATCTAGCCAAGGCTGCAGCAGAAAGCATTCACAGCAGTATGAAAACATTAGAGCCTCTGGAGAAACACTTCTAGAGAAGGGGAAGGAAGATTACTATGGGACGGTTGTGCAGTGAATTACAGTGGTTCAATGGTAGGATAGGAGTGATGTGCTTCCTCAGTTCTCTTTCCATTTCCACTTGTCAGCTTGGGCCCCTTGCCTTTGCTTTCAGTTGCCAGCCAACCTGAGATTTAAATTTCTCAGTCAGTTGTTACAATTGGAAAGAATACAACACTGGAAGAATCTCAATTTCTATGCTGTTGCTTAATAGCTTGAATACCACAAGCTGTCTTGCAACATTCAGTATCATGTGAGGGAACCAGCTCTGTTTTATGAATTTGAGTCCCTACACACTACCCTGCCAGATGGATACCAATGCCTTAAAAACCATGTACAAAAGAGGTTGGTTCCCTTTGATAGTGGTACATTCCTTGGGAGTCTTGACTTCTGCTGCACAAAACTCTTAGTCTATATGGCCTTCATCTGAAGGGAAAATCATGAGCTTAATCATACTCCCACCCTTCGTATTCTGCCTTGCACTGCCCTGCCCTGTTCTGCCCTGTCCTGTTTCACTTCATTTTGTCTCGTCTTGTCTTGTCTCATCCCATTTTGTTTTGGTTCCTCCTTAGGAATTGTTATCTCCCAGCAGTACAAACTGCCACTCTTACTATTCATATACTGATGAAGGCTGAAGGCAAAACTTTTATCTCTAAATGAATTTTGAAATTACTCTGTTGTTAACCTGTCTTCTTTCTTATTTAGAGAGAGGGAAAGAGAGAGAGAGATGAAATTACCTTTGGCAGAATGGTAAGGAAGCCAAGAAACAATGGCTTGCTTAAATCCATCCACTGTATTCACAGAAGACCTATTAAGCAAGGGCCTCTCGGTTCATAGCTCAAGCTTCACACCAGGGGACATACTAATAACTTGCCATTACTGTTGATTGAAGCAATACATATTAACTCCATTTTTCATCTTAATTCGAGCACATGCTAAATTGGAACTGGATGTTGGCTATATAGGACTGAAACAGGTCAGAAGAAGTTGTGCATGCTGAACTCTGCAGAAATCATGGAATTTAAACTAATACAGACACTTTTTATCAGCCACATTTTAGGACTCCCCGCAGTGTTGCTTAAATACATATGATACACCAAGAAGACATGGTATCACATGATCACAAATTAGGAAGTTTGACCACTTTAGGAATGACATTACCTGGAAGCAGAGGCCACCTACACCAGAAAAAGTTTGTCAAGGTGTTTTTAAAAAGCTTTCTTCTATGCCCAAGTTAAGTTTAGAATGTTAATGCCATTTACACTGAGACCGAGGCTGAAACTGTTTTAGAGGCACTTCACCCTTCAATTGCCCTATGTCATTAAGTACCATTGACTTCACTAAGCAATGATAAATAGCCACTTTGGGGCTAGGAGATGTTCAAAGGAGCTGTAAAGACATAATAGGATTCATTTCTATCATCCACGTTTTAAAAGAAAAATATATAGCTTAGGATGCAGTCCTGTTGTGATGGTCATCAGTCCCTGTACCTGGAGGCTTAAGACAAAAGGGTTGGTAAAGCCAATCATCGCCTCCCAGTCCACCCACCATGCATTTCTTTTTTAACCCATCTAGCAACAGTGTTTCAAGCAGGATTGCTTGTTCCATGTTTTGCAAGAAAATTTGTCAATATAAACATGCCTCCACCCACAAGCTGATTCACAGAACCCCTTTACCATGTAGACAAATCTCATTTGAATCATGTTCACATCAGACCAGAGAGAATGTAATGGTGTTTTTTGAATGCCACACATTCTATTATCCAGTTCCAAACTTGCCACTGCTCTTATTTTCTATCCCACAAGCAAGCTACGTGTTAATTGGCTAAGAGGGACTGATACAGAATCAATTTGAAACATAGATGTGTTTTGGAACAGCTGTGCACATGAAAAAGTGATAAATGGGGTTTTCTTTTGATACCATGGCAGCAGGTTTAAAGGACTTGACAAACACAGCAAGGAGTGGAAGATTGTAGGTCAATAGCAGAGGACAGCAGTAGAAATCAGTGGGGAACATGTGACCATCTAGATTTTGTTGGACTCCCCATTCAGATAACATCTGTAGATCCAAACATACCTAGTGTAAAACAGTGATTTCACTTGCTGTAATATAGACCCTGTACACCTAACAGTCAGATATAGCTTCCAGATGATCCTTTACATGCTAGTAATTTTCTCCTCTTCTCTCCTCCAGTCCTCCCCCACCTTTTTTTTTTTTTTTTTTTTTTTTGGAGGGGAAGGAAATCTTTGTTATATATTGCTGTTTTCTTAATGTAAAAAGAGTAATGCAGTCACACCCACATTGTTCTGCTTTGCAGAATGGTCCCCTTACCCTATATATGATGCATCACTTAATTGTAAATACCGGAGACCTGAAAAGCAGCTTGCAATTCCAAATTCATGGAACAGAACTAATTCAGTTTAGTTTGGGGGCTGTGTGTGCACTAGCATGCAGACATGTATGCAGGGGAGGATGAGCTTCACCAGGACAAAGGAAAGGGAGAGGGGGAAATAACCCCTCACATAAAGCTTTCATAGGTGATTGCCAGAAGTAGTCTTTCAAATTCAAGGGTGCTGCTGTTGCTTAGGGACTATGATTGCAGAACATCTGGCAAATGCCCACGTTTGCTTCTTCTCTTTTCTACATATTATTTTTTAATGTAGAGACATTACAAGAATGCGGTAGCTCTCCAATGCTCTCTTCCCCAAAGGCAACTGACCCTAAAAAGCTGCCTGAAACCTCCCATTGATTGGAGATGTGAAAATATGAAACAAAGCTAAAAAGAGTGATTATGAGCAAAAGCTTGTCTACTCAGCAGTAGGTCTCACTGGAATGTCTCTAGCTTACTTGCAGGTAATTGCGTAGAGAACTGTAGCTAAGACTCATTCATTTCAGTGATTCACTCTGAGTAGGACCAACACTAGCTACAACCCATTGTCTGCAATTCTAATTTCAGGAGAGTAAGCATGATTTGACAGAATGGAATTAGTTTAGCTGGCATGTGTAGAATGGTGCTACACAGCTTGCTGTCCAGCATATTATTACTCGAGAATAAAGCACTCACTGAATTCAGTGGGACTTATTCCTGAGGTGGATCCTGCTGCCAGTCCTTTTCAGTGCAGCAGATATTTTCAAATCATTCTCTGAAAACGTCAAGCTCTTGTTCTTTGACACAGTTATAAATCCTCGTGCCTTGGTCATTTCACCAGCATAAGGCTTTTGCTGGAAATATATTGTGGGTGTGTTTGTTAGATAACTCACTACAAAACAGAGAAGCCCATCCTCCAGACTGAAGAACAGCAAGCCAAGAATGAAACAGTCCATTTGTATATCCTGCCGAGCAAGCCACACAAAGGGAAAGAACATTCCCATTTAAATGATTTGATAAGGACCAGCCATGAGGCAAAAATGATGGGAAGAGATTAGCGGAGATTCACTTTGTGATGGAAGTTTGTCTAATGAGTGGGTTATTGAATCAGTTACTCTGGCAGGAGCATGTAGTGCTGCAAACAGATTTAGATTCTAAGTTGCTTAGATAAGAAGGAGAAAGAAAAAAAAAGTTACTGCCCTCATATCCAAATCCTGTATCCATTTTTGTTTTCTGATAGTTGCTGATCCAGTAAAAGAAAGAAAAAAACAGTTTGATACTGTAGTGAGAAAAAGAATAAATTAATATGTGATGGTTTCTAAGTGTGCATCCCTATTAAATGCACTCTGAATGCTGATAAGTCCCCAGACTCAGAGGATTACAATATCAGCTGCAAAGGAAGATTGTCTTTTCTCCCTGTTCCTCCCCACTCTTCACTTCTGCTAGATGGAAGTATAAACTAGAGCATGCGGAAAGGAGACTGGAGAACCACCATAATGCCTTTTATCCTGCTAGCCCTATCTCCTCCACCCCTGCATTTTAGAATACCTCTTTTGCCCCTTCCTCAGCCTTGGAGAGGCAGCTAAAATGGTTCTTCCTGCACTAACTGCAAAGGGAGAGAAAGGGACTGGAATTTAGATTCCCAAGTGGAGAATGGAGCTCTGTGTCTGACCTTGAATCTGGGAATTTAAATTATCCTACAGCTCTTATTCAGTCCTTCCAGAGAAACCATAGGTGCTTCAAGACCAGACATTTATTGTGAAACAGCTATACCTTGCAGGTTACCTTGCAGGTCTTACACCCTATGTCCCTGCCCAGTCTCGGTGATCATTACAAGGAGCACCTCCGAGACTGTCATGTGTTTTGGAGGTTCTCCTCAGGAGTAGTAGAGCATTCTCTGTTGCAGCACCCTTTGGAGTACTTTACCAATTCATATTAAATAGTCCCCCACAGCTGTGATGTTCAAATATCTCTAAAATTTACTCCTCTGCAGAGATGAAGTCTGATCCATTGTTTGCAGCACACAGTAGTTCGCGCAATTTTATTCCTGATTGATTGTACTCTGTTGCTGTTATCATAATTTTGGTTGTTACAAGACCAGTGTGTTTCATATTCATCATTGTAATATTTTTGTGGAAAGCAGAATATGAATATGAATAATACTAATGGTACCACTAATAACGATTCTATATCTTTTTCCATCAGGGATGTCTGGAAATGCCTGGACTGCAGGCTAGTTATGGTCCCCAAGCATTCTCAACTAGCTGGCAAGATTTTTTGGCAAGTTTCCCAGGTCACTGATGGGAGATAAGTGTGTTTAAAGGTGATTAATAGTTCTTTATAATAACAATTATTATAGTCATGATAAATATATTAGATGATGATGACGACGACGACGACAATGATGATATGTGCATTTTGCAGGCAGGAGAGTTGTTGCAATGGATTGAGAAATGTGTGTGTGTGAGAGAGAGAGAGGGAGAGATCATCAAATCCTTTACCCCCATGTACTTTTTAGTATTTTGTCTAAATTCAGACCACAGAGTTTCTGAGAAATGTGGGTCATTTTTAGTGTTACTCTCCTGTCTTCTTAGAGATGTGTAGTTTTCCTGATAAAGGTTGCATAATATCAAAAAGGTTGCAGTATAACTTTTAAATTGATCCTCTGAAGGAGAGATAACAGGAATTGGAGAAACTTCAGACTGGATGAATAATCTCTAGGGAATGAAAGTGAGAATGTTACTGATCTTCCACAAGGGGAACAATGAGATCTAAGCAATGAGTATACAGTAGGACATAACAGCCATCAAAAGGAGGATAGAGGAAAATGTACAAACCAAATCAGGCTAATGTGTATAAGTGCTTACATGCTGATGCTCTAAACTTCTGTGTCAAGATAAGGGACCTGGAGTATTTGGTTTAAAAGGAAAACATAGATACTGTGTGCATCGTGAGGCAATAAACAGAATGGGATAAGATGCAAATTTCATCAGAAATGCAGAAAAGGATGACAAAAACATGAAGGCATCTCTTCAAAAGGATCTCTCCAAACTGTCTGAATGAGCAATAAATGAAAAGTGCTTTCTAGTCAGAATGACTATCATAAGCAGAAATAACTGCCCATCTCCCTACAATTAAACACACACATGCAAACACACCCCAATGGATACAAGTGAATTGGCAAAATTCCTTGGGTGACCTCTCCAGTTGTATAAGGATCCTCTCCTTTCCCAGAATAAATCAGTAGCTGTTTATAGTTTTCCTTATTCAGTCAGGAACTCAGTCAGGCCAAGGTTTTCTCTAATTTGCACCACCTTTTCATGCCCTTCTTTCTTTCATACTAGTATCTGGCAGTCAGAGAGAAGTAGTTCTCTCAACCCCTCCAAACACCACATCTTCTTCCACAGTCTCTTCTACTCCCTGCCTTTCATTAACACATTGTTTGGGGATAGTGAATAAGGTAGGAAGAGATGGGTGATATTTTACCGGGTTGGAAGGAGTGAATTAGGAGGGAGAAGTGTGCATGAGAAGACAGGTAGATCAATTACTAATTGGTTGGTGGATTTGTAGATATTCTATGAGACAAATTATTATTTACTAGATATCCATGTGAAAGCATTTTATTTAATAATTTTAAATTTTAAGAAACTATCAATTTAAGTAAGTATTAATTCTAATTAAGTATTAATAAGTTAAAATTGTAGTCATACATTTGGTAGAAGTAATAATAACTACTGACTTTTTGTGACATTTCCCACATTTCGTATTATATGTAATATTTGTGTAAGGTCCCTTGGTGTCTTTTCTTTAGTACATATTTATGGAAATAAAAATAAATAAAAAAGATCATTAGGAAGAAGAAAATGATTTCAGGAAATGATTAAAGAGGCCACTTACTGGATATATTAACATATTACTAGTCAGGTTCAACTTTGAATTGTTCAATCCAGATCAGTTCTGTTCCATTATCTTTGATTTTTTAATTAAAGGTACCAAATCACAGTAAGATCGTATGCATTTTCCTTGAAATTAGGATGTTTGTATGTATGTTCCCTACCATGCAGTTTGAGGTGGTAACTACATCACAAAATTTTGGGAATTACATTTTGATCTGCATATTATTCTGAGAGGTACAAATTAAGTTGGTTTTGTTAAAAATATTAGTTAAATTATATTCTGTAACATCCTTACCCACTTTTCCCTTTGGTGTGAGGATTATAATTATGCTTTTCCACTTCACTAAAAGCAGAAGCAATAATAGTTCCAACTTATCCCTTAGGAAAACGCACTATTTCTTGTGCATAAGAACTTTCAGCCAACAGTTAAACAGTTAAACCCACATTCCATTTTGAATAGCATATTTGTATTTATTTGTGTAGTTTAGTATCCAGTTTTCATTGCAACATCATTAGGATATAATTGCAGGGCATCCTACAAAGCATGGTGCAATTTATAAAATATAGTAAAATCATACAGCATCAATGAATCCCCTTTGAAACAGGGGAAAAATATTGACTTTCTTCTTCTTTGTGTGTTTTGTCCACTTTCTCTCTCAGTTTCACCACCTCATTCCTCTCATTCTTCTTCTTTACAAACAAAGGAACTGGAATAAGGGCATGTTAATAGTGACATGTTACAAAGTGCTAGTGCAGCATATATGGCTTTGATTAAAGTTTAAAGAAGCTCTAATTAATTAATTTATCTATACTGTTCTCTTTTGGAATAAATACACAAACAAATCCCACATGCTTAGGGTATAATTGATTCAATAGTAGGTCTTACTTTACTAGACATATAAATCTTAAGGCATGCTGAATATTCCACAATTAAGATTATTCTGGTTCCTCAGGGAAGTCTTTTGAAGATAACAAATATATTAACATCTAAGTTTCATTCAAAAGTATACCTGACAGCTATTTCTGGCCAAGGTTTATACCTCAGTTTACAGTTATTACACAGGTACCAAAAATATAATTTTTCTAGGTAGGTTTTAGTACCACAGAAGGAAACACTGGGGAAAAAAATGAAAGGAAAATGGAAAATGCATTGATTGGATTAACATGCTATTGCTGTTTCTTTAGAGTCTTCATGTTGCTTTTAGAGACACAGTTATGTCCCTTTCTTGAAAAGCAGTGTGGACATTTGGTCTAGAGTCTATATCCTACAGAGCACAGTCTATTCTGATCCAAGTCAGTTCTGAATGCCTTCATTCTTAAATCTATCCCATCCTATCCATTATTCTGAAATTTATTTTTAAACCAACACTTGCAGATTAGCATTATTTCATGATGTTTCATAATATTTTACCCTAAAATACATATTTGGCATGTGTTTGATCCCAAAATACACATATTGTACATATTATGTCCTTTTACATGCATTTCTTAAGAATTATTTCAAAGAGCTGCAGAACTCTTGATCCATGGATGAATATTTTCATGTCATCCTGCCCTTCTTACATGATATGACCATTCCTACATATATACATTCCTCCTAGACAAAAAAGAACGACACAACAGTCACAGCTGTATCTGGGTGTAAGGAGAATCGATGCAGAAAACTTTATAAGACCACTTGGAAAGCATTGTTTCTGTGAACAATATCTTGGTTTAGTCATTCACTAGTGGTGTGGTACTAGAATTGTAATGGATGCTTGAAATCCTCCATCGTATTTAAGGGCAGCGAAACTGGGGGACTGTGCCAATCAATTGCCTCAGGAAAAGCACAATGTTTTCCAGCAAGGGGAGCGGGGAACCATTAGCAGTGGCATTAGCCTAGCTTTACAGTTCCAAATCTTCTGATAGTTTTATCTGACCCTTCCCTAAAGCGCATGCTTTGAATACTTTTTTTAAGTTCTGAGTGTTTTAAAATACATACTTACAATCATACTTAACTATACAAGGCACAACCAAAAAACAGTAAAATGGCACACAGATATTATTATTATTATTATTATTATTATTATTATTATTATTATTATTATAACATTTCTATGCCGCCCCTTGCCGAAACCTCATACACACAAGATATACACACAAGGATTTAGAATCATATCACATTTGGACATAAGAAAGACACTGTGAAGTTCATGAAGGCAGAATGAACCTGCTTCACTTGATTCATTGCACTTGTAAATTTGGCTTGATAGTTGGGAATTTCGAAGCTCATTTGAAGACAGAAGGGATAGCGGACAAATCCCATGAGAAGCTGAAGCTGCTGGCTGTCTTTTATATTCAACAATAAAGAGCTGTTTATTTCATCTGTGCTATAATGGCTAATTATCTCTAGAGTTGGATAGTGGTACATGACAGATAAGCAGAAATAAACAAAAAGTATGCCAAAAAGTGGCCAGTGACATGAGAAGTCACACCTGTTGATTTCCCCACTTCACTGGGACCATAAAAGACACAAGAATCTTCTCTTTTGCATCTGGCCACCCGGCAAAAGGATGAATCTGGGAAGAACCTTTGTCCTTGATGTATATTTGCTGTTTTAGGTTTTGCTAGGTTTTTTTTTTTTTTTTGTTATACTTGCAGTGGACTGTGTTTTTGTTACATGGAGGAGCACACAGTAATAGTATTTATTTATTTTTATTTTATTTATTAAAACATTTTTATGCCGCCCCATTCGCCGAAGCCTCGGGGCGGCTCACATCATTAAGTTAAAGTTAATGGTTAAATAGTTAAATATTTAAATAAAGTTAAATAAAGGTTAAATAGTACCTCCATCTAAAAGCTTAAGTGGTGTAATCCATTAAGATTCAACCATTTCATTCTACTGTATGTGTGGGTTAGGCCTCAGAGCTTGGCTTACATTGGCTACATAATGTCTGCAAAATGTAGCTGTATGAAAAATAATCTCATTCTCTAGTCCAGTTCCAATGTTTGCAGGTTGGTTTACCTGCAAAGTAAACAAATCTAGACTATTTGAAATGAAGGAAAAAGTGATGAGTATTCTAGCCCAAAGAAACTCTAGAAAAGCGCTGCCTCCAGCAGTCTCTCCTTTTATAAAAATGAAACCATATCTTTAATGTTGACACTGGCTGCAGCTCAAACTAGTTGCAATGATCAGGGAGTTATCTCTAAAAGTGTCCTCATGCCCTTACTCAGTAAATGTTTTGATGATCAGAAAACAACTTCCAGTGTTCCTGAGGCAGTCGATATAGATCACGAAGCGTCATTGCAATTTCAGAAAGATGTTGTGTTTAACAAGCAGATCTTCCATCTTTTTAATATTGTGTAGCAGTAAGCTGGAAGCTATTCTGCAAAAAATACAAAGTATAACGAGAAAGTCTAAAGTGTGTCTGTGGGCAATATTTCAGTTCACCACCTGAAAGGAAGCAGAAAAAAACATATGCAGGTCATTCTTTAATTAGAATCATGACCTCAGACATGGAGTTGCAATGGTTATAGCATGATCAAAGCTGCACAGAATTTTCCTTAGCTATTTCTCCGGGGAGGACTACCAATTTCAATGTGGTTGATATACTTTATGGAGATCATTGGTTTCCCTCTGTCCAGCTCCCTATGACTCTATGTTTTCATGACTGCTATTTTAGCACCATATTTTTTCCTGGTGGATGTTTCTTCCTGCTTCCTCAATTAGTACTTGCATGGTGCTGTTTAATAAGGAAAAATGCAATAAATAGGGTGACTTTGTTTCAAAGCTATGTAGCCAGACAGATTTGTGTATGTGACATCACTGACAGAAGGTGAGAGCAAATGAAAGCTTTCTTGATAGAGAAGTCAACAAATTTTCGAGTTTTTTGCAGGGCAGGGGGTATGTACTGGGAATGTTCTCAACTTGAGCTCATTTTTTAATGAGGAGACAGCAGGTTGTTCTCATGAAGTCTTACTGACAAGTGGAGGCAGAGGGGCACCCAACCTCTAAATCTTTCAGAACAGATGCCTTGCCAACTTGTTTGCATGCATTCATATTAAAGGTAGATCTCATCACTCTCCACTTTTGTGAACTTGCAACAATCTCATTGTAAAGGATGCATTTTTTAAGTAGTCTCACAAATTCATCAGTTGTACAGTAGAGCTTTTCCAAGTATTCCTTTCCCAAGTACTAGCTGGCCAACACCTTATAGATCAATTCAGAATTTTGCTAAAGGCATTTCACAATAACCCTTCCTAACTCTTGCTCTGAACTATCTGGACATATATCCAGATATTTGTTTAATGTTTTAGGAGCTATCTGTGGAACAAAAAGACACACGTAATATGTACAGAAGCACTCCTGGGAATGAATATGCACATCTCTAGTTGCTTTAAAAATAGCAGGCTTAAAATATTTTATTTTTCAGATAATAAGAAAGCTTTTCATCTGAAATTCTCAAATTCTTGAGCAACAGAAATATTCTAGGTCAGATATTCAGGACTGATCTGTTGACTCCCCATAATAAAAATGCCATGTGTAAAGCAGATATTTTCAGCCTGGAATCTTGTGCCCCATTGAAGGCAATGGAACTTGCTTTTGAATAAGCACACATAGCATTCAACTATAGGTCAAGCATATGAGCATCAGACATTTTCACAAAACTAGGTTTCACAACATTATGAAGAGTGTACAATGAAATTTGAATTGCTGAGAGGATCTTGAATGCTGGGTTCTGATGAGCTAACAAAACTCTTTTTAATGTTAATATCCCATTCTTCACTGAGGAAAATGTTTCAACTTCAGTACATTTGTATATAATTAGGCATTTGTGAAAAGTAATGAGATAATTGGCCTCTGATGTATAAGTGGTTGCATGAGGTCATAGCACATCAAGGACTGGCACATTTGGAAAGGTTCTAGAGTGGTCATTCAACAAACTACTCAAAAGTATTTCTATTTAAAGCAAAAAGTGTAAGATCTTACACACAGCTTCTTTTTTCTTCATGAACTTTTCATCCCCTTTGAAAGGGAACAGTGAATTTATTAGTGTTGTTATTTTTAGATCTAACTAATTTTGATATCAGACCAAAAAGGCGAAAAAAGATGTGGGGAGAGAAGGAAGTTGTAGATATGTGTGATGTTGGAGGGACATTTTTGGAGGTTGTACTTGCCATCTTTTCTCTCAGAGCTGTTTGTTTGTTTGTTTTTTCAAGTTGATAACACATGAAGGCACATCACATGTTGGAGTAGATAAAACCTTTCTTGGCCACACAGAAAACATGAGGAAGTAACTTTCCTTTCTGACTTTTCACATTCATTTGAATCAGAATAGATCGATTACTTCTCTATAATCTTCTTGGCTTTTGGAGATTAGAGTGTTGAATTGAGGACTTGGGAAATCCAGGTTCTAGTCCCCACTTGACCATGTAACTCATTGAGCAACTTCGGGCCAGTCATTCTCTCCTAGGCAAACCTTACCTGACAGGATTGTTCTTATGAGGATAAACTGGAGCTACATAATTCAGCATCCATTTTTCACAAGATGAAAAAAATGCGGGATATAAAATGCAATATAGCAACAAAAAAGACAGTCTCTCCCAGTTCCCATTCCATCCTCTGTCTGTGCCCCACATCCTACAGACACATGGAGTCTTTCAGGTAGGGGTTGGGTGAAATTCATTTGGTTCCCTTTTAAACACAAAATGAACCAAAATTCAGTCATCCTCTCCTTTTTATATTTCTCTGATGAGGCTTTCCAGACAAAATGAGTGATGTACATACATGCCCCAACAGAAATGGCAATTTGTTCATTATTTTGAATTCTTTTGTTCAATCTTAAATGGAAGATCTCCATCATTTCAAGTTAATTTTATTCATGTGCATCAGCAACACTCATCTTGGCATCTGAAACATAGCATTGTGACAGATGTTCTGATATCCTGTGTCACTAGATAATGTTCCTCTCTAATTGACTGCTTTCCCATTTCCTACTGTTTATCCAACATCTGGCATGGAGCCAGTGTGAGTGGCTGGCACTCAGGAACACCTCCACCTCCCAAGGCACAGGCCTCCTTTTCACTGGCCAGCCATCCCATTCTGCACCACTGCCTTCCCAAGCTCCTTGGAATCCCTCTCCAGTATCCCTCCCAGTGCCTTCCACCAGCATCCAGTTGTAAAGTAAACTTTTACTTACTGACCAAGGGAGTACACACACACACACAGACACTGAAGCAGAAGTGTTTGGATGGTGATGAAATATATATGAATCATGTGAAATAGCTTTATAAGTTAACAAACCTAGGGAAGCAAAAGGAAGATTCATTTAGGAGTCAATTTATATGTTCTAAGGCATCCATTCTGACTCCTATACATTAGGGATTTCTGTAGTTCTTTGACTGAATAATACCTATAGCACTTTTAATTTTCAGTCTGCTTCATAATCTTGGTCATGTCCATGCTTGCAACATACTTTGACCTAGGTCACTTTTATTACTTTTTTGTTACTGTTTTAAAAGTGCATTTTGAGGAGTAAGACATACTTTTGTATTAACATGCACTCTGCAATACCTGGTAATTTGATCCAAAGCTGAATCTAACTTCCTCTGAGCTACAAATTCCCAACAAAACCAAAGAGGGAGCAAAGCATGGATACAAAGACTCGTCTATGAGTCCCAGCTGCCAAACATAGCATGGTTTGGCAAAAAAAAAAAAAGTTGTTACAGAGTTGGAAGTAACTAGCTATATGTATCAGTGTTACTCCATTTTGGGTTATGAAGCTGAATTACTCTGATCCTGTGGAATCGTGTAGCGCGCGCGCGCGCGCTCGCGCTCTCTCTCTCTCTCTCTCTCTCTCAACTTTCTTATCACATTTTGTGGTATGATCTATGTTGTTTGGAGGCTGATGTACCAAAAATGCGTAGTGTGAAATAAAATTAAAATATTCTTCTTCTCATCAGGAAATTGGTTCATGAATGTGCATTCAGAGTGATCAGAAGTATCTCTTCATAGGTAGCAAGATGTTCTCTTGCTGATTTATTTCAAACAAACATTTTATTTTCCTTCCACCACTTCATCTTCTTTTTTCCCAAGCTAACCTAGACACATTTTGACAAAAACAATGGAACCATGAGAAAGTGTAATTGTTTCCTATCTCAAACACCTCAGTCTTTCACCTTTCTTACTCCAAAGCACCATAATAATGAAACTAAAAACACCTGACAGTAACTTTAGGACAATGAAGAGTTTTCCAATAACCATTTTTCTTACTTTCTGTCATTTGAAGCCCTTTTCACTGTGTTGCTATTCTTAATACTACTGTTCTGAAGTTTATTTTAAAATACAACCAAATGGGTGTACACCTTTAAAGTACTTTAATGCTAAATCATTATTTTATGCTAAATCATTTTCAAAGCATGGCAGTCAGAGTGACACTACTATACCTATAATGGGTTTTCAAACCAGTAGGCTACATAAGTATGAGACTGTATATCCGGTACCTTTTGAATAATATCCAAGTTAAGAAATAGAACGCCAGCAGTTTTAATTTTGGGCACTGATAAATCCCAGATGTTTCTCCTTCCAAGAAGTCCATATCATAGCTGTTCACTCCACCATGGTGCTCCTGAGTAGGTGAGCTGGAGACAAAGTGGTCTCCAATTAACTTCAGGCATTCTTGGAGTCCCTAGATCAATTATACATTAAGTCCAGGTCTGGTTTTAGAAAAGAAACTGGCTTGGTTGTCCTATGGGAAAACCTGTGCAAGGAAAGAGATAGGGGAAATGTTACCTTCTTGGGTTTCTCAGGGTCTGTTGCCAAGAGATTCTTTTAGATTTGAAAAGCAATATGCACAGCAGTGTGAAATGAAAAAGAGATTTATTGGAACAAAAATAAATACAAGAAAAATACAACAGAGCATGTGTTTACAATGCCCCTTCTGCACACCCCTTCTGCTCTCAAGAACCCCAAAACAAATGATAATGGACAGACTCCTTTGGCCAGTCTGCAAGGTGCTGTCCTGTAGTTCAGCTTCGGCTGAAGTTCAACTAAGAATGGGATTCCCTCATCTTATAGATATAACTACCAAGGTTTACACCTGGCACTGAGTATGGCTGTGAATAGGAAGACATGTTAGATCACCTATACAGGGTCAGATAGCCAAGGTCAACCTATAGGAATATCTAATACTTCATTCTCTCCAAACTCTTGTGTCAACCTTGTCCCAGTTTTGCACTGATTAATCTTAAAGCAAAATTCTCCTCTATGACAGCAAAACAGCATAGTAGAGTCTTGTGGTCGGCATAAGGTGGAGGGATTGTGACTCAGCACTAGCTCCTCAAACTCACAATAGTCTTCCACGTGAATCCAGCTACACAGTGCCTTTTGATCCCATTGACCATAGAATCTTCAAGATAGGTTTTTTGAGTTAAGATGTTAGGTCAGGGTTTTTCAGTGGAACCACCCCTATATGAATAGCATGTTACAAAATCTGGTACTGAGGGATTATAGTTCTGCTTCATGACAATTATCTGTGCGTTCCATGAAGCTCTATTTTATCTGCTATGCTTTACAACATCTACACAAAGCCACTACAGGAGATTCTCCAAAGATATGAGGTGTTTGTTCAAAACTCTGTGAATGAAATTAAGTTCCCTAACTCTCATTCATCTAATATAGGTGAAACAGTTGATGTTCAGAACCAGAACTTTTGCAGTGTGATAGAATGGGTGTATGTCTTATGATACAGGTTTTTCTTGGTGGTTCACCTGTCAAACTGAGTTGAATTTACCCTTTTCAGGAAGGGGATGCACATTTTCTAAAGGTTCATAATTTGAGGGTGCAGTTGGACCATCATTGTCATTAGATGTTCAGGTTGCTTCAGTGTCTTCAGGCACCTTTTATCTGTTTAGGCTGATGGAACAATAACTACAACATTCCCTGTACATTATCTTGTAACAGTTTTCCATGCTCTGGTAACTTTTCACCTGGATCACTGTGTTGCACCATATGTGGGATTACTATTCCAACCATCTGGAAATTTCAAATACTCCAATCATTGCAGTTAAATTGTTAATGAGGACTGGTTGGTATGATCACATTGTGCCAGTATTTACCATGTGCACTGGCTGCCGGTTACTATCATGGCCCAATCCAATATGGCTTTAGGTTCCCTGACATACGAAACTACCATACCTTAAGCCATCATCTGTTCTCCAGGAATCCCTACCAGATGAGCTGAGTTGGGTCAGCTGCAAGAGATGGAGCCTTTTCATTGGTGGCGCCTCATGCTTTCTCATGGAGGCTTACCAGATTTCTACATTATAGCTTTTTTCAGCACCGAATGAAAACCCTGTGGTTTCCTCATGCATTTCAGGAAATAGTTTTAGTGCTTTTAGAGCACTGCATGTTTTCACTCATTCTTCAGGGTTTATCATGTGATGTTTCATTGCCATTATTCTACTGCTGTCATGCATTGTATGGCTTTTTTCAGTCTTCACAGAGAACTGAGCAGCATACACCTTTTCTTTTAAATGTCAGGTATGAGGTCTGTGGTGGAACCAACAGGTGACACGAACGTGCAAGATACAATCAAAGCAAGTAACTGTGCTACCAAGAGCTAAGGATACATGCAACATTCCACTGCTATGACTTGTGGTCTATTCAGTGGCCTTGCTTCCACTCTCTTTCACTGCAATACACAATCATGAGAAATTGAATATACTGTGCACAGCAGGGGTCCAGGCAGCCTGGGAGATCATGTATTAAGTCATTCACATGTTCTGCTTCTAGGGGTGGAAGCAATTCAAGACTTAGCCTCCAGCTTCCTCTATGGCATATGATTTCCCAGTCTGTTTTAATTTCTGTCTAGCATAGAGATCAGCTCCTAGAGGAAACTGTGACTTCAACTATGCTCTGATGTGCTAAAATGTATCCAGCACCATGCTTTTCTTCACTCACTATACTCACAGCCCCATCAGTCTGATTGAGGCTGAAAGCAAATATCCTGAACCCAGCTATTTAGCTCCAATCAGGTGGGGTGTTACTGCTGTTGCGGTTATAAAATACCCACGGCATCTTTAGTCCTCCAGAACCATCTTCTTTCTGGAGCAAACCAAATCAATATGCAACTTCAATGCAACTGATAATATGCCTCTCCCTGGACTTTCAAAGGTAAGGGGGAAAATCCGGATGCTTGTGGATTATAGCTGGCACTTGGAAATGAAAATCATAAATCCAACTTTCAAAACTGTGTTCACTTTCTAAACTTTAGCCACTCTCTAAACTTTAGCCAGACCTGAAAAAATCAATAAAGTAGGTTTGATAAAAGGTAGCATACAACCTACTTCTTAGTGTATGTTGTCTCTTTTTGACCTCTCAGTAAAAAAGTTGCTGAAAGAATGTTCCTAGTAGCTGATGACATTAGAAAAAATTCAGCTGTATTAAAGTCAGAGACAGATAATGCATTAGGAATGCAATGATTATCACTATCAGAAGTGGCATTTGGTCAAAGGAACAGAAAGACGGAAACAGGAGCAGGATAGTTCTGTAATCATTTCACACATTTCTACAGCAAAGCACAACCTGCCTCAGAATTAGAAATGTCAGCTCTTCATGGGGAGCTCATTTTCTTCCCCCTCACCTCTTAAAATAAGAATCTTGAATGATATTATTGTCATAATGTTTTTGTTGCAGTCATACATTACAGGCCCAGACCCCAGCAATAAATTCAGCAGCCAAGAACATAACTTTGGTGGACAAGAGAGATACTTGGTGGTTTGATTAGGTTTGTTTTCCAAATTGTGGTGGTGTGTTGGAGCCAGCAATGCCTTTGTTGGGCAGAGTTGAGCCGCGTTCTTCTTGGTTTCTCTAGTTCAAGACAAGAGTGACAATCTTCTATAAGGCTTATCTTCAAAATGAAAATATAAGAAAAAGGGGGGCTATCACAGCACCTAAACTGAACACAAAGTTACCACATTTTACTTCTGACTACCAGATTAACTGAAAATATTTATATTTCTCAATGATCAGCATGTAACCAAGAAATTTGAAGAAGTCTGAAATCTGGAACAGCAGCAATGAAGAACTGGAAAAGACGGTCAAGTATAAGGAAGTTTAATTGGAGACCAAGGTCAAGATCGTCTACACTATTGTATTCCCAATCACTATATATGGGTGTGGAAGCTGGCCAGTGAAGAAAGCTGGCATGAAGAATATTGATGCATTTGAAACATGGTGCTGAAGAAGAGCTTTGCAAATACCCTGGACTGACAGAAAAATAAACAAGTGGGTCTTAAATGAGACCAAACTGGAGCTTTCCCTAGAATTACAAATGACAAAATTGTGGCTGTCATACTTTGGGCACATCATGAGAAGGCTAAACTCCCTGGAGAAGACAGTCATGCTAGAGAAAGCCAAAGGTACAAGAAGTAAAGTAAGACCATAAAGAAAACCACAGCCTTGAATTGGTAAGAGCTGAGAAGGACTGACATGGATAGAACATTTTGGAGGGCTTTAATTCATAATAAAGACACCTGAAGAGGGTGGTTTTGCTAACTGTGACTATTTCACTCTTTGGGATTTCCTTGATAAAGCAATATCTCCCTCTTCCTCTCCATCTCTCTTTCTTTTTGTCCCTCTTTCTGATATCTATCTCCATCATCTCCTTATTACCTCTGATAAGAAAGAGCAAGAGATGCCTGAGGCAGAGCTCCATCAGCCCACAACTGTTAATATGAGCAATGTGTTTGGAAGAGCAGTTCTTTGGCTAAACAGAGAAAAATATGTTTTAATTATGGCACACCTTGCAGATTATGTTGTACATATAGAATATGTCAATAAGCAATATTTTAATCTTAAACAAAGGTTAGCAAGCATGATGCAGGTGGCAGTTTCTACTCCGTGATGTTAAGTACATGGATGCTGACTGCTGAAGTTATGAAATATACTTTGAATTTCCATGCTCGCTATTATCTCCTTGAAGCTTGTGTTTATTTCTGAAAGCATTTAGAAGGTCATCAGCATGTCAAGAAAGATCTAGAATACTGCAGAGAGGATCATGTCTTTTAAAATTGTGTTATCTAGCAGGAACATTGCTTTATTTACTGTGTTCAAATGTATGGACAATGCAAAATCATGAACTATATATAGCACATCAGATGTTCACAGCTTTACTGTAGTGCTGAAAGGAGAGATTTTTGAGACCAAACATGTCTCCAAGTCTCCTTTGATCCCTTTGCTTGTCCATTACCCATTTGTTTCCCAGTCCACTGCTTCTTCCATATCATTAACCCACCCACACACAGAGAAACAGAAATAAACCCAACTCAACTTCTTCCTGAAATTCCGGATCACACAGCAAATGTTATAGCACCGTGTCGCTATAAATAGCTATTCAGGAGTAACTATGTGACATTGCCAAGAAACTAGTTCAGAGTGAGGGTAATGCTTTCTAGATCAACATTGTCATAATCCTGAACAGGTGAGCATTTAAAACTCTTTCAGAACAATGGCCGTCCAAAGCACTGAAAGGATGGTGCTTTTTTCTGCTGCAGAATATTTTTTGAACATCACTGTCTCCTGCCTGCGACTTTGATTTGATGGCAAAAGTCAAAGGGAAATTGTTTTATTTTGTTTCTATTCATTTAATGTATTTCCAATCTCATTTTTCCAAAAAGTTCAAGGTAGCAGACAAAAAAGGCAATATGTGTATATATAGAGAGAGATTGAAAGAGTACAACCAAGATAGAAAAAGATACACTAACACCTCACTTCAAACAGAGCAGCTGTTTTGCCATGCATAAAAACCTGTCAGTCAAAGTTCACTAAAATCATGAACATTCAAAGATCATCAGGAAAATAAGAGGTCAGTCACTCTTGCCAGAGATTGCAAATTCTGGGTATGGATCCTGAAAAGATCCTTTCAATTTTGTAGCTGTCCTCTCAGGGTTACACATTATATTACATTAATTGCATAGCATGTAGTCAACGCCTTTCTTCATCTTTTACAACACACCTGAAGGGGAAAGTTAAGACTTTCTTCTCCACAGTTT
>NW_025335505.1:13200389-13299080 GCF_004798865.1 Varanus komodoensis | reverse complement strand
GGAATTTGGGGAAGAAAACTGATTGTGTGAGAAAGTGTAGTGTTCTCCTCCTGGTGCACCATGCCCCCACCTTGAACTGGAACCATGTGTACCTATGCGAGTGTCAAAACAAAACAAAGACAATGAGGTGAGCTGCATGTGATATACTGAATAAAACATGTGGTTTGATTCTTCGGGGTTGTCTTGAAGAATATGAGAGAACTGTGTGTTGAGTGTGATGAATTATGTAACTGGCATTCATGTGGAAAACAGAAACAGATAGGAGCTGTCTCCTTTGCATGCAGGGAGGACTTGTTTAGCTTTGGGTACCATAACTGGAAATATGGTAAGTACCTGGAGAAGATAAGGTAACAGAAGCTCACATTGCTCAGAAATGAATCAGACTAACTTCAATGATCTTACAGCTACAATATATTGGCTTTAATGGAACAAACTTTTGGGCAAGTCCACATGGGAATGGGGTGTACTTCCTTGCTTTGGGGTGAAGGGAATAGGGGTGTTGGTCCCACTGGCTTCATCCCATGAGGTAGGGAGGTCAGGAACAACCAGCAGCACCATTTCTCCTTTGCATAAATACCATTGTGTGGCTCTCCCTGTGGTTTCTAGGTCACATAATTTCCAGAACCAGGAATGCAGTGTTATTGCAACATGGAATATACATCTGACATGCGACTCTGTAGCTTTCTATATGTCTTTAACTTTTAATGGGCTCAACTTACACATTCTTGTTGAAAAAGTTTGATGAAATTATGACTGCACCACAAATTTGGAGCAGAAACCCTGTAATTATACATTTACTGCATACCATAGCATTCCTACATCCGACCACATTCAGACCAATGTGTGCAAACTTCAGGATAGATTGTAGCTATGCATCTAAATGCAAATAATGATTACACATACAATTAAGATGAGCTTGTTCTCCTCACTTTGAAAGGTTCTTTGGTACATTAATCCTGTCTGTAAGTGCCAGTAATTAAAGAGATGTACTTTGAAGACAGTTCTCAAGTAAATTATCAAGAATGTACTGAAAAAACAATGGCCAATATTAAGCATTTCAGCCCCACTTGTGATCTGTATAGATCAAAAGTGGAAGCTGTGCCAACATCAGAAAATGAATGGAGGAGGAGAATGACATGAAAGGAAAAGCATAGCACCATAAACCAAGACAGATGTAAGAAGATCTAATTAATGTTGATTTCAGGAAAATGTAAAGTGAATCAGAGGAAAAGAAGAGAAGCTACAAAAGAACCAAGTCATCAGAGAGGCGAAACTATACACCAGAGTATTGCCAGCAACACTATAGAAGTAAAAATAAAAACAAGTTGACAAAAATAATTTTATTTGGAAAATAGAAATCTCCGATCTTCATTTCTGCTTACAAAAATTAAAGAACAAACAACATCTTTTACTCTCATTGTGGTAAATATTATAACCTTTAATTCATAACTAGTGACCCAATTGTCCTCTCATTATTCCTCCTTCTGTTTCCATTTATCCAGAATACTATAAAGTGACTTTTCGTTGGCAGAGAGAAATCTAAACTCGAATGGATAATTTTATAACTACAAGTCCTTTTTTTTAGATAAAAAAATACATTTTTGAAACATGCTTCTTAAGTAGGTGGTATGAGAAATATTTCACTTATATCATTCATGTGATTATCATTGCTAGTGGAATACAGACAGAAGATGATTATTCAGGGCTGAATAGAAGCATGTAAAGAAAATTCACAAAAAGTCTTACATTGGCTTTATATTTGAACAGAGAGTGGCTCAGCAAATAGCACTACCAGTAGTAGTTTCACCATGTAGGTGTTTGAAGGATCAGCTATTTCTAGCTGCGACAAGGGGGGTGGGGGGACATCCTTGACTTGGTCTTGACCATTAGAGAGGATCTGATAGATGAAGTACAGATTAGGGGAGCTGTGGATGCGAGTGATTACTTCATCCTTTGCTTTGAGATTAGGGGGCTGGGGACGTACAGCAGGTCAAGCACTAGAAGCTGGGACTTCAAGAGGGCCAACTTTGGCCAACTGAAGGCCAGACTGGGGAAAGTTTCCTGGGATAGGCTACTGGAACGTAAGTGAGTTGAGAAGGGGTGGATGGCACTCAAAAGGGAGGTTTTGGAGGCGCAAACCTTGATGGTACCTCTAGTTAGTAAGGTGGGGAGACAGACGAGAGCGCCGCCATGGATGCGAAAGGAGGTGGTTAGAGGGATTAGATGAAAGAGGAACCTCTGTAGGAAATGGTACTGGGACAAATACACAAAAGGGCATACCAGGAGGAGAAGGCCCGTTGCAGAAGGATTCTTCGCAAGGCTAAAGCTGATTATGAGCTGAGACTTGCCAAGAATATCAAGAGCAACAAAAAGGGCTTCTTTCAGCATGTAAATAGGAAGAGGAAGGGGAGACAAGTGGTAGGACCACTAAATAAGGAGGAAGGAGATCCAGTGACTGACATGAGCATGAGGGCACAGATGCTAAATCACTATTTTGCCTCTGTGTTCTCCCCAACACAGGATAGGGGAGTTCCGCATAGGAGATTAGATGAGGCTGGGGACTTAGGGGCACAGATTAGAGTCACCCCCCTAGAAGACGGGCGGCTCCTCAGGGCATTGGACATTACAAAAGCGCCAGGCCCTGACGGGTTACACCCGAGAGTACTTAGAGAGTTGGCAGGGGTTCTCTCACACTAGCTGGCCTCCATTTTTGAGGCCTCATGGAGAACGGGTGAAGTTCCAGAGGACAGGAGGGTGGCATCAGTGGTCCCAATTTTCAAAAAGGGTAGTAGAAGGGACATGGGGAATTACAGACCTGTTAGCCTTACATTTATTGTAGGAAAAACAATGGAAAGGCTCATAATAGAGAGAGATCTAGTGACGCTAGACAGGGAAGGGAGGCTGACAGCCACACAACACGGCTTCTGCAACAACAGATCCTGCCAGACAAACCTTGTGGAATTCTATGACAAGGTTTCGAGATGGCTAGATGGAGGGGATGCAGTGGATGTGGTATACCTGGATTTCAGCAAGGCCTTTGACAAAGTGCCCCATGATATCCTGGTGGAGAAACTGAGGAGTTTTGGGCTACACCAAAGCACTATCTGGTGGATTAGGGCATGGTTGACTGACCGAAAGCAGAGGGTAACCATTAGTGGGGAATCATCGGGATGGTGGCCAGTGACAAGCAGGGTCCCGCAGGGCTCTGTCCTGGGGCCGATCCTATTTAATCTTTTCATAAATGACATGGAAGAATGAGTGAACAGTCTGCTGATCAAATTCACAGACGATACTAAAACTGGAGCAGTGCCCACAACTGAGGAGCAAGTACTCCAGATCCAAAAGGATCTGGACAGACTATGGAAGTGGGCAGGAGACAACAGGATGACGTTCAATGTGGATAAGTGCAAGGTCTTACACTTGGGGCATAGGAATAGATGTCATAAGTACAGGTTAGGGGACAAGTGGCTGGAGAGCAACACTTGTGAAAGGGACTTCGAGGTGCTGGTTGACTGCAGGCTAAACATGAGTCAGCAGTGTGATGTGGTGGTAAAGAGGGTGAATGCCACCCTTGGTTGCCTAGCCAGAAGTGTGGCTTCTAGTTCGAGAGAGGTATTACTACCGCTCTATACTACTCTGGTGCACCCACAACTGGAGTATTGTGCTCAGTTTTGGGCCCATCAATACAGGAAGGGTATAGCCAGGTTAGAGTCAGCGCAGCGTAGGGCCACAAGGTTGGTGGCTGGTTTGCAGGGGATGGGGTATGAGGCGAGACTGAGGGAACTGGTCTCTTCAGCCTGGAGAAGAGGAGATTCGGAGGGGATCTGTTGACGACATACAGGTATGTGAGGGGATGTCACATGGAGATGGGTAGAGACCTGTTCTCCCTGCAGAGTAGGGCTGAACGCGCTCCAATGGAGCAAAGCTCAGGGAACCAAGGTTTCATTTGGATGCCAGGAAGCACTTCCTGACAGTTAGGACCCCGAGGGTGTGGAATGGGCTTCCATGAGAGGTCGTTGAGGCCCCATTGGTAAGGATGTTCAAAGATAGGCTGGACATGCACATGGTGGGCATGTTGTGAGTGGAGCCGGCTGGAGCTGGGGGTCAGACTAGATGGCCCGGGAGGTCCCTTCTGACTCGCTCTATGTTTCTATATGAGCTTACCTGTAGATGATCAGTGTAGGGGTGGAGTCCACCTGCTGTTGTTCTCACAATCTGTAGTGTGGTAAGCAGCTACCAAAGGGAGAGCCTTCTCAGTGGTGGCACCCCATCTGTGTAAGACTATTCCCAGAAAAGTTCAGCTGCTGCCAATCCATCTCCCCCCGCCCCCGCCCCTTTTTTTTGGCACTAAGCAAATAACATTAATCCTGTTGGCCATTTTATATTGTTTTCATTATTTTTCAGGTTTTATTTTAACATAACTATGATTTTATGTATTCAGGATTTTTCACTTTTTTGCATTTTTATAATATTTTATTATGTTTCCAAGTGCAAAGTCAAACAAACAAAAGAAAATAGCTTCACACTTAAGTCTAGTTGTTGAAAGAGGACAGCACATTTATTTTATTTCCCACTTTTAATTTACAAGCAAAGTTAAGACTGGAATCCAATGGCAGCTTTAAGATTTGTTATGGCACATATTAATAGAAAATTACATTTTCATAATATGAGGAAAGTTTTTACTTAGATCACTGATTTGTAGAGGAAATAAAATCATAATATATTCTATACGAATAGGATAGTTTAACTTGGCATTTTGCTAATAAGTAGATACATCTTTTTTATTTTCACGTAGGAAGACTTCAGTGTTGAAAGTTTTGCAGTTTTTCAATGTTTCAACGTCTAGCTGTTACTATGAGAGGCTATCAGCATGAATATGATAAATTCCTTGGATGTCACTTTTGCATTTTCTTCTTTCTATCTTATTAATACAGCAGATACTGGTGTGGCCGATGCAGTTGGATGTGTAATATATGCCACTTCTGAAAGTATCATCTTCCAAACTTGTAACGCTTTCTTTCCTTTTGGTAAATAATGCTGTAAATTCTTCTTCTTCTTCTTCTTCTTCCTTCTCTTTTCTTCTCCTAAATTATTTACTTATTTTATACTGATAATTTTAATTTTATATTATTATGTTTGTAACAGTGTATTTTTTGTATTTTCGTATTTAATGGTAATTTATTATGTTCTATTGTATTTCAATGTATTTTATTGTGTTGTAAGCCGCCCCGAGGCTTTGGCAAGGGGCGGCATAGAAATGTTATAATAATAATAATAATAATAATAATAATAATAATAATAATAATAATAATAAATGTGAACATGCGTTCTTTTGAGAAAATGTTTTCATATTTTCACTATTTCTGGAAAGGAGGGGAGAGTGCAATTTGCATATTGTTAAAAATAAGAATTTTAATATGCAATTTAAAATGTGAAGTTTTAACAAGTGGGAGGGGGAAATGTGTGAATCCAGGAACAGGAGTTAGGCAAAATGAGCTTCAGTGAGGAATGTGAAGAATCTCAGTAAGCCCATCTATCCCTTCTATCACTGAGAATTAAGTCTTCCCTTTCTCCTCTGCTTCTTCCTTCCTTTCTTTCTTTCTTTCTTTCTTTCTTTCTTTCTTTCTTTCGTGAGGTGGGCATGCGATCTCATGAGGAAGTTCTTGGAGGTCAGGTAAGGGATTTTGACAAAACTAAATTGACTAGCTAGAATGTTGAAGTTTAGTGGTCCCCAACTTGGTATCATCCAGATGTATTGGATTACCATTTCCAACATTCCCCAGAGTGGTCATCCATCCTATCAGGAAGGAACCAGTTTGGGGAAGGCTGACCTGTTTTAACATTACTCATTTGAAGAGCTCCCAAAGAATCTCAGTCATACATGTCCAAGCTTCCAAAGCAGGCAGAGCAAGTTGGTTAGCTCTGCAGTGCTTGACACTGGACAAAATGTCTCCCCTATGCCCATTTTCCAGTTCCTGCCCTGGCATTATGGTCCATCAGCTCCTATTACATGGTTTAAAGTTTGCTCATTCCTGCCTGACTACCCTGGATGATGTGAGAGATCAGTATTTCCTTCCTGGACATAATTAATAGCTCAGCCCTTGAGTTCTTGATCCACCATACCCTTCCTTTGGATGAGCAGTGGAATTTCCAAAATGGCATCAGCAGCTCTGATGAGCAGAACTGTCTCATACTTCTGTGAAATATAGATTGACCGTTGGACTGGATGGCTACCTCTTCCCCCAGACAAACTACCTACCCACCCCCAGACACATATATAATAGCAGAATGGATTTGAAGGAAAGATGGGTAGCTGTCTTTATACCACACCTCTGGGTTATGTCTCTGGGACTATCCATGTAAGACTGGAAGAATATATTTGACCTATACTGACCTATAGTTCAATTTTGCTCTCCACAGTTCCTTGCACATCAAATATGCCTCATTCAACTTGAACTTACTGGCTTCCTCACCCTCAAGAAAGTGCTGTACTACTCCATCCTGGCCATATATTTCCCAGAGGAGTCCAGTGTTTCTGGTTTCTACTGTTTGTACCTTTTCTGGTAGGAGAACCATCTGCGAAGGCCTAATCCAAAAGCCTCTGGGCTACACTGATGCCACAGACCAAGCCTGGCACAGTGCTTGTGCAACTGACACACTTGCCATGGTAGATCCTGAAAACACAGAGGATCCTCAGGTGGAGGTGCTGCTGAAGTGGCACTATTAGTTCCCACCAAAGAATGCAGAGAGCCATGAATGGGGGAGGGGGTGTCTATTATGGTTATCTACACACGTGTCACATTCCCCTGGGCCCAGTCACCTTCACACTTCCCAAGTAGCAGCAAGGCAGTGGGGGTGCAAAGTGTGTGTGTGCCAGTCAGCTGGAGAACTCCCAGTTAAACAGCAAATAAATGAATCACAGATTCCCAAGATTCGTGCATTGCACTGTGGTGTAAGATACAAAACTCAGCGAATCAAGGAAGGAATCTACTGTCACTGATGACCTTTTCGACTGAGCAGAATGCAAAATATTCAAGAGATAAATTCCTCCATCCCACTTCACTGGAATTCTGCTGTCATAGTGAACTCCCAGGGGATGCTTAGTGTTTCGAAGCTGGTTGTGGATGGTGGACTTTAATTTCCTGAATCCTGCAACTATGTAAGTATGAGTTTGGTCTCAAAGATGGTGTTTTAGCCATTATAAATCTTTTCTTGCTTCTTATATGTGAATGTTGAGGGTTTTTGGTTCCCTTAATAATAAATACCTGTTTGGGACAGATAATACTTTTGGTTTTGTTTTTTGGTCCTGCCTAAACATTGTAGTTAAGCTATTCTATGCAGACAGATTAATATTTCAGAAGATGCTTTAAAAACAAAGGAATGAAGGGGTTTGGAACAGCATGGGCAGTAAGTACCCTAAACATTTTCTGAATTTCTGGAAATTTAAGGAAATCAGGTGATGGTGCAAGGTAAGATTTTTGAAAAAAAAAGTCTGCTCAGTTCCAGATTTCCTCAACATGTTGCTTTGTTAGCGTTCACTGGCTGGGAGAAAAGAAGAGGAGGAAGTGGGAGCAAGTGAGTGGGCAGGCACTGATAGCTGAATAGTTTGAAGATTGACGGAGCTCAGTTTGCTGACCTGCTTGTCAGATTGCTTTTAAAACTGAGCTCACAATGTGGCTGAAAAATACACCACACTGCCTTCTTTTATATTATGTTTATCTTTATCCTCAGAGAGATGGAAGTAACATGCTGTGCTCACTCATCCCACTGTAGTCTGTAGGGGGTTCTCGGGCTCTCCTATACACACAACCTGAATAAATGTGCAATGGGATTGTGGACTGGTATTGGCTAGCTAGCCCCAGCTCTGCTGGCATGCCACCTACTTGATTGATCCAGGTCCCCAGCCCCACGGAACTGGCATACATGTAGAGAACATTTCAGCACATCCAGAATGTACAGATTGCATAGGCACTGGGACATCAGTGGTGGGACTAGTGTTCATAGCCTTGTAATGCCCTTCATGCATCTGTTCAGGAGTTTGGATGAACCCTTTTATCTTAAGAAGGATTTGGTTTAATTTTGTTGTAGCACTTCAAAAGCTGGCAACACAACCTGGTGGTAACAGTGGGATAAGTCTATGTAAGGTGGATAAAGGCACCTTTGATGGTAAGGGTGTGGCGGTGCGGGGGAATCCTTCCCTTCTGTTTTCCTTGCACTTCTTGGTGGAGACTCAAATGCTATATGAGAAATTATTATTACCAGTTATCCCCAATTTCCCTTTTAATTCTAGAAACTAACTGTTGTAAAGACTGTTAGAACAAACAAATTAAAATACAATTTCCTCCCACACATTACCAATAATACAAGTTAAATTTCATTGCAGAAATGATTATATCACTGTGCTCCCTTGTGTATTATACCAATCATTAATTTCTAACATGAAAATACAAATCACTGAGTTGTTTTTAATAAAAGAATGCAAAATCCAGAATGCAAAGTCTGAACAAGTTGCAGCTGATTATTATTATCCATGTTCTCTTCATTCCATGCCAGTTGCAAAGCCAAGGTCAAATGTTCCCTCCTGACACTTTAGAAGAGAGTTTTTCCAAACACCCTGGCCCTTTCTGAAACCCCTGAAATAATTCAATAAAATTGCAATATGCAAGTCTTAGTTTAAGATTTTAAGCATATGTACTTGACAATAAATTCCATTATACTTAATTGGATTTCTTTATACATCTTTTCCTCTAGCATTTCTCTTGGCTACTTACTTTCATTGGCTGATAAGCTGCAAGGGACCATAACAAACCTTCTATGCTCCAAGCCACCATCTACCTTCTCTAGAGAGCTACTCTTAAGAGGGAATGGATAGAATTATCTCAGTCTCTCCCTGGAGACTTTCTCTAGCCTGCAAGAGGGCAAATGGCATGCAGGAAGACAAGTTTGGCCCAGATCTATCACTGCTGGTCCCTGTTGCATATACAGATGTCTTGCTGAGATGCTGGCGCCAGGTAAACTGAAGGGGATATAGCAAATAGAAGCATATCAGATCATTTTCTGTAAGCAAAAAGTGTAGAAGACTAAGAAGTATCCAGGACTGAAATAACAAATAGTGTTTTGCTTGTGATGTTGGGAGTGAAGTGGAGAATTGTGGTCATGCATTACAGACAGGACAGTAGATTGGGATTTGTTTTTCATGTCATCAAACTTAACAGCACTGAAATCTTTTTTTTTTAATTGTCAGAGCTCATCATTGGAACACAAAATGTAATCATAGTAGCAGGTGTCTTTAAACATATGTAGTGTGCAACTGAGTGACCACATATCTGCATTACTACAACTGTCAGTAGAAGGAAGTGACAAAGTGATGGCTTATTTTGGCCTAAAAAGCTGCCTGTCAAGCAGGAGACCACTCCCCATAATAGAATGAGGGGCAGGGGGAAATGAAAGCAGAGCTTTGCTGAACTATCTCAAAATAGCAGTTATCCTAAGTCAGGGAAGTCAGGGGATATGGCCCAAGCCACTCCTTGTCCACAATCAGGATAGTTGAGGATTTTGTTTGCTCGATTTTGATAAAAAATGACAAACTTCTCCATAATGGAACAAAAAAGAACATGAAGTTTAGCTATATAGATAAATGGATGATATATAGATGGAATGTGTGAAAAACTGAAGTTGCCATTCATCCATCCAGTCCAGACCTTTGAGTGGCTTGCTCTTAACAGCTGGATTTGAATATATATGTATGCAACCAGGTTAGTTTTTAGTTCTTTTTTCCCTGATAGTTCCTCATTTTAACTGCTATGTGTGCTATGTGATATACAGGTATTTTGGGGACTTCCCATGCTGGGAATATTTGTACCTACTGAATTAGACCAATGTTGAGAATTTGAGTATATTTTGGATCAGAATTTACCAGACTTTATGAAAAATTCGTGTGTGTGTGTGTGTGTGTGTATGGAGATAAAGAACTTTTAATTTAAAGAAATGGAATATGGGAGCAAGCACAACTGGCAGATTGGCCTCTACCTAGTGGTAACATCATCTAACTAGGAACTGTAGAAATTTTGTTTCTCCTATTCCTCAATATATGCACGTTGATCCTCCAATTCCTTCTGGAATGCCTACTTTTATCCTATTAATAAATAAGCCTCATTTCCAACATTCAGCAAATCCTGTGTATGATTTTAGAGATGGCTTTCTCACAGACACTTCACCGAGAAGCCTCATCCTCAGCCCTGTTTTCTGCGTTCTTGCTTATAAAACATAAGGGAATTTGACAAGCTAGGAAGGGTAGCAGAGATAATACCTGAACAGGCTTTGTGGGAGAATGTTATTCACAATTATTGAAGACCTCCATAAGTGACAAAGAGGTTGGTAGGTACCACACACTGGCATGAGCTTCTCGAATAGAAGGCATGACTTCCAAGGATGTTTGATCCCCAGCACATATCATTTCAGGCATTCTGCATTTTATCTTTTCATAGGGTCAAGATGCTAGTGATTCTAAGTGCTAATTACCTACACAACACCCATATTACATCTGTTTTGTGCTGGCAAGACCAGCAGCCATTTTATGGTAGCAAATCAATTGTCCCTTAAGAGGAAGCTGTTTCATTACTTTTCTTTTGTCACTTCAAGCACTTGACAACCTGGAAGAATATAACCAGCATTATACCTTTTTCACACATACCTAGTTCCAATACTCTGTTTGTTCATAGCTTTTATATGCCATTCTATAGTAAAAACTCTCAGAATATAACTAAACCTAAGCACATATGATCGAAACAACCACATACGATGTCCCTGATTACCCTACCTCAATTTTCTTTCTTCCCTCTCTTGTTTCTTGTATTACAGATTTTAGATTATAAGCTCCTCAGAGCAGGGATCTCTACTTTGTAAAGTGCCACACAAATACATGATGTACATGGTGGGTGCAGAGTCAGGTGAAAGTGGAGTGGAAATGAAGAGGTGAGATGCAGAAATGTATAGTATAACTATGGGATACTTTTATTTATTAAATAGATCTGCAGGAGGGGCACTGAAGGCTTATACTCTACACTGCTAGCAATCCTGTAAAGATATTGGAAGAGCCTGCGGGATGGCATCCTTGTGATCACCACCCTTCATGGCTGCACCGTCCTGGTGCTTCTCATGTCACCCTCTCTGAACAAAGCTCTGAACAGGTGGGTTGACCTAGCTTCAAAGGTAATCTGAATCTTCACACCAGGCCTCAGGGCAGTGGGCATGAATTTCAAAGAGACTGAGAGTAATATTGAGTAATATTGTCCTGAAAACCTCACCCACTGGGCTTGTCTTTCTTGCGTGCAAGAGCAGCTATTGGCATTCCTTGTTCTACCCCCACCCCTGATGTCCTACATATAGTCAACCAGCTGGGTGCAGGAGAAGATGTATATAATTGCAACAGGTTGAATCCAGCATTCTTCCAATGTTGAATAGAATCACTTAAATCCATAACTAAAAGTCATTACTAACATGACACAACTAATTTGTACCATAGATTTCAATAGGTCTACTCAAAGTATGAATAATTTGAATAAATGATCCAAGCCATCAACTGTTTGCTCCTTCCAAACAAACAAACCCTGACAAACAAAATATGCCTTGCTCTAAAAATGATTAAAATTCAGAGTGTATTTGTTATTATTGTATTTGTATTTTTGTATGATATCAATTAAGTTATGGGATTTGGTAATGGAATTTTGAAACGCTTTAATCTGTGTACTTTATTATTATTCTGCTGTGCTGTGGGCCAATTAATATGGGTAAGTGGTTTATAAATAAAGTGATATAACTGGTTATGTGACAAGAGCATAGCTTGATAAAACGGCAGCAGTAAAAGGTGGTTATACTGCCTGAGGGGAAGAGGTATACTGTTCTCAGAAACATTGGGAAAAATCGTCTATTTTTCTTTTTCCTTTTTTAAAGTTGCATCTTGATCTTCCTTGCTGATGCACAGTTTGAAAGTTTACATTAAGTGGAGCAGCAGAAACCTAGTTGATGTTGCCCTAATTACAACTTCCATTGTTTAAGCATTTATAGAGCCTAACTCCTCTCTCTCTCTTGCTCTCTCTCTCATTCTCGCTCTCTCTCCCTCTGTCACACACACACATTTTAAAAAGTCTTGTAGCAAAACACTTTTATGAAGATAAACTTTTCATGGGCATCAAAATATAGGCAGGGAGATAATAAATAAAAATCCTTCAGCTAATTTATTACTAGAATTTGTTTAAATATGAAAAAGTAGGTCATGCATTCGTTATTATGTTTTATCTGTGCTCTGACTGGCAGAAACAGTTCAGTTTCAATGTAATAACTAAATGCTAAATAGTTTTGTGGGGAATTAAGGCACTTGAGAAGCTATTACATATTCTCTTTTGTCATCATGGAAATACAAGACAAAGGCAATTAGATCAACAAAGTTAGCTATGTTTCCAGAATATCAGTGTATTCAACAAGGAGAAGTCTGTAGTCATTTCTTTTATCCAAATGTAACTATTTAAAAATAACTAATCCATGTGTGCATGAAGGAGAAACATTCCAAATGAAACACTGACTAAACAGATATGGGCTTTATTTATTTATTCAGGTAAGGAAATGTTAACAAAGATTTACCCATCAGAGTATTCTGGGGAAATGGAACTGGGAAAGTTAGGAATCCACATTTCCTCAGGAACTGGGACCTTTTGGAAAGCCTATTCCAAATAACCCTCTAACATTCAGACTCAGTTTGCATTAAAATTGTTGCAATACAGTGATCCTGGAAAGTACTTTCCTTCCCAAGCAAACTTACCCTTCTGAAGGAGTATAATCAAAATAGGGCGAACTGACCAGATATACAAGATGTATTGTAGATCTTTGAGTTTTAGAGACTCCTGGGGACTACTATAGGAACCAGGTCAATGGAAACCCACCAAGCAGTCTCCTTGTTAGTACTGCTCAGAGGTAAATTTTGGAGAAAATGAAAGGTAGTTCTAAGTGAGGTTAGGGGAGCAGCTGCCCAGGAGGCAAGGGATGGTGGAGAGTAGTTCATGAAACATTTGGAAGAAGCCAGTCATTACCAAGAGTTCAGGGATATTAGAAAGAGCCAAGTCATAATATTGTACAAAAGCCATGCAGGTATCAGTCAGCCCTTAAGCTCGGAACGTATGGCTTCTATTAGCTCTACTTCATCTGTGTTCCATATTGAGCTACTTGCCATTGAAATCTGCTATTGTTTTCACTGAGAAGATAACCATTAGAAATCTCTCCACATGCCAAAGAATAGGTCTAAATTATGTTTTGAAGGATGACTGAATTGAAAGCAAATTTAACTTCAAGAATGCATGAAGTTACAGCAGCAATTAAATGAGTTAAGTGAACAACAAGAAAGATGCAGAGACAAAAGAAATGGGATGGGAGACATTAATTGCCTAAGAATCAATGTATGCCATTTTCATTGGCTATGGAAGGGGAAAAGCCTACATTTAGAAGTACCCCTGTTGTTGTGAAAATTATCTAATGCTCCAGGCTTAATAGAGCTTCCAAAATAGATATCTCAAATATTTAGGCAACAAAAAGTGCTCGCTGTAGTTCATGCTGTCTTCCTATACTTGACTTCAAAGAGGACCATGGTTTCCTTGGATTTTTGTTCGTTCACTATTTCACAGAAAGAATATTAAAAGCATCAGATCCATGGTTATAAGAGTCACTGGGGAATCTGGAAATACCAAAAGCTTACATCACTTAAGACTCATGCTAATTGATGAAATTAGCTGTTTATCATAAAGCCTGTTTGTGTGTGTGTCTGTCTGTGTGTGTGTCTGTCTGTTTCTTTCACATGAGACCCTACATAATTTAAAAGCGAGATAGTCCCCTCATTTTCAATACCTCAATACTCTATTGCACTTAATGCAGGGAGGTTGAAACTCAACTCAAGAGCCATATTCTATTCCATAGAAACTCTTGGAGGAGGGGCTGCCTTCTACTGAGAACAGGACTGAAATACCAAAAAGAAAATGAAAAATTGCAAAGTTCTTGCTGCCGGAAACTGTGACTTAGAAGAGGTATTTCAAGCTTTTTAGAGTGGCTGAGGGAGACTACCTAAAAGGCAAGAAACCACCAAATAATAGATAGTCTGGGAAAGATGACAGGGCCAAGGGAAGGTGACGTGACCCCTGGAAACTCCAAAGGGTGGACGGGGACCTCAGGAGGGCTGGCTTGGATGCCTAACATTCTGCACCTCAGAGCTAAGCAATGTTTAAGCAATTGTGCATGGGATCATTGTCATTGTGTGTGTGTTACATGGGCATTCAGTAAGTAATATTGAATTCAATGAGCACTGAAGCAGATTTGTAGCCTGGGGGTGCTCAATGAGCTGTCGTTGCCACTTGCAGCCCAGGTGACTTCAGTGGTTGCTCAGCTATAACTCTGGACAGGGATAGCCTGATATCAGTGATCTATGCTCTAAATATATTTTAGTTTTTTAGATTTTTATCTCTGAAGGAGGCTCAGTTGGTGGCAACAAGAAGGGCCTTTCCAGCAGTGCCTCTCCCCACCTCCAGTTATTTATCAAGCTCCTCACTGAGGTCTGCCTGGCACCAGTCTCACTATCTTTTTAGCACCGGGTAAAGACCATCTTCTAACTACAGGACATTCAAGTAGCTTCTGGGGCTTTCTAGCTGTTAAACAGGTCTGAATATTTTTCTTCTCTTTTCCCCCTTTTCTTCTTTAAAAGAGAGAGAGAGGGAGAGGGAGGGAGGGAGGGAGGGAGGGAGGGAGGGAGGGAGGGAGAGAGAGAGGCAGCTTTATATTTAAATTGTGAGTTTTAATTGTTTTTATGTGTTTTTAACACAATTTTCTTTTATTATTTTCTTTGATGTGCTCTGTGAATTTCCCAAAGCACTCTGTTTGTTGGGCTGTATAGAAAACAGCAAGAAGGGTGTATGGTTATGCATGTTTAGTCAGAGAAAAGTTCCACAACTTCCAGCATTCCCATTCTTCATTTGCTTTGCCTAATTTTGCACAGAGTTGTGCTCATAATCCCTAATTTAATTAGGGATTATAGCCTCAGTCAGTTTGTGAAGCTTTTGAGGCAGAGAACTTTTCATTTGTATGTCATGTGGAAAGGTGATTTCATTGAAATCACTATGAAAGTTTAGCATTAATTATGGCCTGCGATTAACCATAAATTGGGACACAGAGTGATGGAGATGCCCCTAAGACCTTGGACTCAAAGGATTAGGAGCATCCAAAGTAGGGCGGAAGGAGCACAACAGTGAAATCCATCCCTGCACTCTTTTCAGCCTTCAGATCAGGTAGATGGCCAATTTTGCCTGATCAGCTGGGGTGCTGCAGATGGAGAAGGAAGGAGGCTGGACTGATACGAGGATTTGCCATCTCCTGGGGGTCTGGTCTTCTTCCCTCCGATGTCCATCCCCAAAGCCCTTCACTAAGGTCAGTCCTTAGTGTCAGCTTGATGCAGTTCTCTCTGCAGCACCTGGCAGTGACTATCTGACTGCAGATCTCTCAGATCCAGATTTGGAGCTCCTGACATTGAAGCTGGGGATCCAAACAATCCTTTATCCCTTGAGATGTTTTCTAGGAATCATGTGATAGTCTGTCCAGGGGTGTGTGTGTGTTTGATCCAATAGGATTTGATTTATTTTTCCCAAGGATGAAAATGAATAAGGTTCTGTTTGTTTGTTTACATGTATTGATAGGTTGCCTATAATTGCCAAGGCCTTTACCAAATAAGAACGTAAAGCAGATGTTGAAGTATTTATAACGTGGTCATCATGGAAGGAAGCCCAACAATTAAAGTAAAATATAGAAATATAAAGGGTGTCCCAAACAACTGAATTCATTTCGTAGTCTAATAATATAGCCAATTCTCACTCAAATGATCTCAAATTTTAACCAAATGTGTAAAAACTAACTGACGTTAGTTATGCGATGTTACACAAGACATGCTACAGCATGTTCGGCAGGAGGTGGACTACTGACTTGACATGTGTCATGTCACAGGTGGTGCACATATTGAACATTTGTGAAGCTTTATGAAATCGGTTATAAAATCTACATCCCTTTGAATCTCTTGTTCGAATTTTGATAAATAAATCTTTTATTGTTCAACATGAAGCCTATTTAATTTCGTTTGCCTAGAACATGTAGTTACTCAGGTATTCACATTTCAAATAATGTGAATTTTTTGGGACACCCTGTATCATGTATGAGATGGTGATTTTTGTACTTTACTTATTTAATATAGATTCCCTGTATCCTTCTTGTAATGCAATGCACAGAATGCACATATATGCAATAATTTCAGTAGGAATTATTGAATTTGTCTCGACTCAATTAATGTTATTCCATCTTTTTCTCAAAAGCTCCATGAAGAAACACAGGAGATAAATGGATTTTAGACACTTTGAAAGGTAAGTCCTGTGAATTTTGCTTGCAATAAATGGAATGTGAGAATTTGCCACCGTGGGAAGAATATGATTGTTTATTTTTCTTGAATAAAACTCTTCATGTTTTGTGCTTTCAAGATTTCAAATCCCCAAGTGTGGAAACAGCTTCCTGTTGAGATGCAAGGAAACTAGATTGTTAGCAATTTCAAAATAAAAATAAAAAGCTGTATGACTAATGTTGTTTTTGATTTTGTAACAGTCATCAATTATCTTACAAGGCTACAGGAAATGGAGCTGTAAAAGATTTAACACATTTACACTAGGTTGTGGAGCCTCCCTTGCTTCCATTTCTTAGTGACTTTTACACTCATAACAAACATGAGGTAATGAAACTGACTTCATGGCATACATGAGTAGCACAGGGATGATGTGATCTGAATCACCACAACTAAAACACTGCCATTACACTGAGAATTGCTGATTCACTCCACAGAATTTTGCATGCCACACTGAAAGCACACTGGAAAGTCAAACAATTATACTACATAATTTGAAAGATCGCAGGGTCTGATCCATCTCTAGTTATAGGTAATGGGTCACATGATACTGTGCTCCCAGATGAAGATGGGCAATCACATTCAGGTTAAAAATGCTTCAAAACGGTTCCATAGAATCCATCTGAAATGTGTAATGAAGATAAGCATGCCTGCGACAACCTGCTCATACCCATGGATTTCTCTTACAAAAGAACATAGAAAGCTGCCTTGAACTGAGTCAGACCATTTCTGTACTTGCTATTTTGCAGTATTAACAAGTATAAATAGCCAAGAGAACTGTATTTGGTGGATATGGGCCACCTTTGTTTAACCATTAATCAAAATCTACTGAAGTTTGTGGGAACGGGCTTAAGCAGATCTGCAAGGCCCACAGAACCCTGGAACAGGCCCTCAGGATTGGGGAAAAGATGCTCAGTCCAATTAATTTCTGCAGTTTTGCCAGTTGTAATTTTACCTGAGGAAAATGAATGCTAAGTATCTTAGGCAGGGGGTTCTGTTCAGGTTTAGGGGTTTTATAATCAAGGTCTTGGCTTTTACCAAAGTCAACTCCTAAAGAAGGAACCAAAACCTGAAATAAGACACACATGCCATCAGAATGCACTGGGGATAAATCACATACTGCCACCTCATGCCATGCTTGTTCAATAATTGCATGACTGCAAACTGGTTTATGCCAAGCTGAATTCTGGGGGATGTTCTTGCTGAGCATTGCTCAGCCTAGCTCATACTGTGGCCACAAGTCAACACCCTGGCTTGTTCAGGCCTTCTCCAGGGATCTTCGGGGGAAAATGAGAATCAGACAAAACCATACAATTTCATTGGGAAAATGGGTGCCATAATGCTCCAGATGGTCATCTGCCCATGACCCTCACAGCCTGATCATGGAAAAAGACTGTGGAAGCAGCAGTAATTCTGAACAAATGAGTATCAAAATGGAAGCTACTGAATCCCATTGTGATTAATGGCTTCTGGAATACTTCCCAAACCAGTCACATGTAATTGTGCCCTGCTTTACAAAGACAGCAAAGGAGAGGAGGGCCAGTGTCATGCTTCTCATTGCCATGATTTCTTTAAGGGCAAGCACTGGGCAAAGCTCTGGGAATACATGAGTTGGATCAAAACCCATGGATTAAGAATAAATCCATCATGCAATTGAACAGTCCCATAAACAGATTTTGACTATGCTAGAAGTTTATTGTTTGTTTGTTTAAGGTTTTTTAACCCCTTCAATCAGTCAGACGGACTCTCAGAATGGTTTGTAAAACAGCAGTCTGAAGACATAAAATGTACAATATGTCACAAAAAATTAGAATTAATCACAATGACAACAGAGGTCAGTTACAAAGGGAACCACAATAACAATAAATAGTAGCAAGATATATGATAAAATAAAATCACACTATGCCAATGACTAGTAAGAGAAGAACCAATAAAAATTAATGAATTTAACAATTATTTAACAGTATATTAACAATTTAAATGCTGGGAAAATGAAAAGGTTTACTGTGGCACCAAAATAGGTCCAATGTCAGTGCCAGGCACATCTCCCTGGATAGCTGATTCCTTAATCAGGGCACCATAGAAGGCCCTTCCCTTGGAGCCACCTACTTTACTCCTTTTACAGGTGGCTCTTGTAGAAGGACCTCTATAGATGACCTCAGGGTTTGGGTAGGTGTATATAGGAAGAAACATTCCCTTAGATATCCAGGTCTTAAACTATTTAGGAAGTTTCACAATACAACATGCTACTAAATAAATAAATTATCTTTTTAAAAAGCTGTGAGGTTCATTGCAATGATCCAAATGAGGAAAAATATAAGGAAGTCCACTGTGTTTTGAGACCTAACAAAAACATGGTGAAATGTGTGGATGTCCTTAATTGGACTGGTTTGCTCTACTATCCAGCACCTCTCTGTCCCTAAACTCAGATGTATGATCACACACTACTTGGCTCTTATCCTCCAAAGCCAATCCAGCCCATTTGCCATTTGAAGTATAGTGTGAGTTTATGAAGACATTCATGTGAAGTTTCAGCACAAATCTGAAGCAAATGATGCTCAGGAATGGGTTGAATTTAAGATTAGGGGGGCATGGAATAAAAAATTAAGAAATGTTCAACTATAAATTCACATCTCTATACAACTGTCATTAAGAACCAGCTCAATTTGGAAAGAGTCTTCTTTTATTTGCACGTTTATACAATCACCCTCACCCACCCTAAATACATATTTTAATTGTTCCATTTAGAGAGACTGTTCTAAAGCTATAGCTAAGCTGTCTTCTGCAACACATGATAACTGTATGGATAAAACTCTGGAGTAAGTGAATTGAAGGCTGTGGTTTTTACTACTCAGTGGGTTTTGCAGTAGCAGGCATCAATGTGTCAGCGCTGTAAGAGGATGTCTGCAGCATCTGTGATTTTGACATGCTCTGATCCATCCTTGAGTCAAAACTGCCAACCACGCTTGTCTTGTTTGTCAGTTCAGTAATGGGGATAAAGATTCATTAGGTAATACTTGGAAATCATCAGAACCATCTCATTTATAACCTCAGGCACTGTTAATGTCAGACATTCACTCAAGTGAGGCTCATATATCGAAAATTAGGAATTGGACTATCACAGGAGGCACTAAAATGATCATTCTTTCTGACTAACCTATAGTGGGGCACATGCATAATGTTACAAAGTGAGTTAAAAGGAATAATCTGCATAGCAATTTATAGTATACCCTATTTTCATTGCTTCTTCCTTAAGTTTGCAAATTACTGACTAGATTTGGGCCTAAACCATTATCTTTTTAATGATTGCATAATCCACTTCTAGTACACAAACACTGCACAATATTGTGTGTGTGTGTGTGTGTGTGTGTGTGTGTGCATGTGCGTGTAGTCATGGTATTCTATTTATTTTCAGTCCTTACAGAAAATAAAACATTTAAAGAATGGGAAAGAACATACATTTGATGCAAAAGAGAAACAGGAAGAACAGATTAATATCCTTCTACTTAACACCTGGGGACTAAACTGTTATGTATTGAATTTTATTTGTGTAAGCTGTCCTGAGGCTCCCACAAAGGATGGCATACAAAAATCTTAAATAAATAAATAAAGTCAACTATTACCCTTTATTAAGAGTTCTGAAGGCTTTTAAAGACTAAAATATTCCTGGCATCTGGCTCACACTGTTATACAAGCAGACTTCCACTCATTCCTTGGATGTTTCCTTCTCTCTCCTCATCTTGCATGTCCACCAAATCTATTCTGTAACCCTCCACAGCAGATTCGAAAGGTATGCAGTAGGAACTGCAGGGAAGGTGGGATTTTTACAGCAGTACTTGTTCCATTCATAAAAGCACGCCCTTGGATTTAGCCGATGCACTTTTTCTGAGCTATTGCTGATTTGCTTTTAAAAGCTTACACCAGAATAACATTGTAATCCTATATATACCTTTTGCTGAAACTTTGCCACAACTTTCCCTGGAAGCAAACGTGACTAATTGGAACCTATCATACTTTGGGCACACCATGAGAAAGACCCACTGGAGAAGGCAATAATGCCAGGGTAAGTGAAAGGCAGAAAAGGAAGGTGACAACCAAGAATGAGAGGTATTTCATAAAGGAAGATGGAGCTTTAAGGTTTGCATAGCTGAGCGCATCTGTACTGGACATGGCAATTTGGAAGGCATATATTCATAGGGTTGCCATATGACAGCACACAAAACAACAACATCAAGTGGTGTGTTAATAATATTGCTTCATGACAGCACTCAGAAATGTCAAACCAACAGAAAGAGTTGCAAGAAATAATGGGCAGCATTTTCTCTGTGCAGATATGTAAGTACGATCATGACAGGGGCTTATATGATAGGGACAGGTCCCCACCAAACTTCAAAACTTCTGAGACGCAGTCTTGAACTGTATGAAGACATATCATTAGGAAGCTAAGGATCTGCATGTAATTCTACACACTCTCTCTCTTATCTCACCTTTCTCTCATTCTCCTTTCTCTTTCTTCTTTGGAGTATAAAATTTGTTAAGTTTCATACAGAATTAATAAGTGCAGTACAACTCTGGAAGGAATTGAATTTTATTTTGCATTCTTTTTGGGAGGAAAAAATAGAAAATGCCATTTCTATAGGACCTGCTGAGTCCGGATCTATGTGCGGAAATGAGAGCAAGACAAATACAGTTTCCCCACACCAGTTTATCTTCCTGTTCCAAATCTGATCTTTGGCAACAAACATATAGTAGCATATCATCTGAACTTTGAGTTAAAAATATACAAAGCAAAGCACAGTGAGACTAAATTAGCTCCACATCATTCAAAAATTAATATACAAAAATATGAGACAATATACCTTCCCTGACAATATAAATAATTAAGACGCATTTCCTACCCTTACTGAAAAGGACAAATTACTTAAAGTTGTTGTCTTTTTAAAAGTATTTAGCAAGTTGTCCACCAATGATGGAAATGTGTATACAATAGCTCTGATGTGTGTTTCTTTCCTATGAATCTATAAACATATTCATCCTTCTCCCTTTGCTTTCTGGCGTGTTAGGCATGGCAGTTTTATCCCCTTTCTTTAATTCAAAGCATGTTGGTTGCTAGGCATGCAAGAAGGTCTCAGTGGGAACAGATTTAATAGGGCTGAAGTCACAAAATGTCACACAGACACTGACAGATTTCTAATGTAAGGCAAAACAGTGATATGCAGTTACCAAAGTAAAGCAGAGTTCTTTCACATGTAAAAAGTTGTGTGGTTAATCTGCTGCTTACAACTACTTTGCAGGAGAGATAGGACAGTATGATAGATGCTAGTTGTGATAATGGTGCTTTGCTGAAGTTCCCAGCAAAATTGTCACAAAAGCCCATGTCAAATGAAAGATGAACCTTTAAAGGCCCTGGATTATTCTCCAGCTCTGATCAAAATCCCATCTGGAACGGAATTTCTGGCCTCTCCCTTCCAGCCTTGCTAGCCTCCACTCTCTTAAACATCCTTTTCCTTCCCATACTTTACTCAGGAAAGTGAAGGCAGCAATAGCAGTGATATGCTTAGAGAGGAGAGGCAGCAGATTTATTTCTTTCCACCCTTTTTCTTTGTCGCCCTGGTGTGATGCCCGGCAGCACTTTTCACTGCAAAGCCTTGGGTACCATTTAAGGTGTCTTCTTCTTGAGGGTTAGTAGCCATATTTCCCATGTCCCCCTTCATGTAGTCCTTGCACCTTCATTTGCTCCCACTCAGTATACCCAGAAAAGACAGATAGGGAAGGCAAGAAGATGGGACAATCCTTCCTTCCATACTCTCCCTCCATACTAACAATCTCACATAAGGAAAGCAGATGTGGATTAGATTACATCCAACCACACTGTGTTCTGCATGTAAAACAAGATACTGTTTTTCAATTTAATGAAAGGGAAAGGAAGTCCTTGCTTTAGTGATACAATAAGCTTATGGTTTTAGAAGAATGGAGCATAGATCTCCTATTTGGGAATGCCCGTGAATCCTCTTGGATTCTGGCATTGAAGAGGGCTGGCTGGATGGCAGGGCTCAATTTTCCAAACATCAGACATGGGAAAAAAGCATTATTTCCAAGTTTATACATGCATACAGAGCTCACTGTGACTCACTTATCTCCAGCCACAGAATATCTGCCGAGAAGAAAATGTAAGCAATGTTAAAGCTATGGTTTTGGCGGGCCTTTAATAAAAGGGATTTCCATCACCAACAATATCTGATACTTAGATTTGAGAAGCTTCTTCTCACTGAGGTTGAGTGTAAATGGAAGAAGACGGTCTGTAACCTACATAGGCCTTGAGTCTAAGACCCTACAGGTACATTTCACTGCAACTCCCATAATCCCCAGGAGGCGGAGAATGATGAGAATTGCAGTCTACCACATCTGGAGGTCACTTTTTTTTGAAGAAGGTTGAAGTTGGGCACATTTCTATTGAGAAATACCAGTAACTATGTAAATGTGTGGCAGCGCCACAGAAAACTTCAGAAGAGAGTCTCTTGTAAATACTTTAGCACCTCTAACCATCTGCCCAGTGCTTCCATTCCAATTTCTCCTTCTGCTAAATCAAAAGACTTTTTGCACTCTATAAAAGTGTATACTTACAACCATCTCTTTCAGAACTTGATGTGCTTTCTGTAGATGACCCATGATTGATAAATTACTCATGAAGCTTTCTTGCTATCATGACTTATTGATGTCCAGAAGCCCTGATAGTTTGCTCACCAGTGCTTTTTTTTGGCTCCAAGGTCTTGGTGTAGAATGCTTAAAAAGACACCATTCATGAGCTCCTTGATGTTTTACTCCTTTACAAGTTAATACCCTTAAGTGGAAATTTTTACAGAGCAATGTACAAACTAGCAAATGGCCTGATCCGCAACCCAGGGAAACTGAAGTATCTGATTTAAGCTGCTTTTATCTTGCTAACTTCCATGGGGAAAGGTTGGTCTAAATGCAAGTATCCCACTTAATCAGGCAGTGAATCTGAATGAATGTTCATTTTTATAAGTATTTGTTCCAAATTTATCCTTTTTTCTGCATTGTTCAAGCTTGTGTACATTTCTCTCTTCACATACTATACTGCCTGAAACCCAGCCAGTGAGTTTCATGGCTGAAGGGGGATTTGAACTTTGGCCTTTCCAATCCCATTCCAGCTCTCTCACCACTCTAACCTTATGATCAGTTCATCTTGATCTGCCATATTATGCAGATAAACGCGAGTAAAGGAAAGAGCTGCTTACGCAGTGTAAACTCTTAATGCAATCATACAGGTCTGTTACATAATGAATGACCATTGATCTGAATAAAGATTTTGCTGATTTTAATTAGTGAAAATTATTAAAGCTGGGCTAGTCATTAAAGAGCATAAAAATAATAATATGACATTGGACAAAAGTAGTCAAAGAGGAAATTTATGTGAATAAATAATTTTACATAAGTGTATACTGCTAATAAGATCCTCTGACAATTAATAAATTATGAAAAGTACTTAACTATCCCATGTAAAATTATGATCTTCAGTCCATTTGGAATGCCTTTATCTCTATGACCAATGTTGATGAACGTTCCAACCTGACCCCTGCATACTTCTTCTCTAATATTCTAATTTTCTCAGTCACCTTAGATGTTGTCATGTATATTTTTCCTCCTACAAAACTCTTTAGTGAAAGGTCAAACTAGATGTGATATTAAATGGCATGCCATTTGTTGCTGCTGTTGTTGTTTGATAAAATACATACAGCATATGCTGGGGAGGCTAATCATTATCAGATTCAGAGCAGGCATAGGACGGAAATGTAATCCTTTCTTCTTTGCCAAATTCCTGTTTGGAAAATTGCATTTCCAGGAATTCCCCATTGGCACCACTGGTTTAAAGCTTACAACAGTGTTGGATTCATCCTGCTTTTGCAGTACTAGTGGATGGGATAAATATGCCACTTGCGCAGTAGCTGAATAGTAAATGAATGTCCTTTCTTAAAACACAAAAGAAAGAACTGTGAACAGAGGAATCTTTCTGCTCATTACCCTTATTTTTAAAATACATTTACCCCACAAAAATCCATCCCACATTAACCTATCTCCAAATGTCAAAGCAATTATGGCTGCAATATTATATCCATTATGAAATTTTACTGTGATGTCCATCAAAAGTTGTCAAGCTGTTCTTTGCAGTATTTCTCATAAAATGTAGGCAGGGCCAACCAAACCTTTGGACAAAGTAAGAAAACCATTACAGGGGAAGATGCTGGGAGACAGGAAATGGTGGGAAGATACCAAAGGATAACCGTCCCTGACCCCCATTCTCAGCTAGCCTGCTACATTCAGAGCAATGCAGGATGCTGCCTTATTCCTGGAGCTGAATTAAGATTCATCTGCCAGTTTGATCAGCTTTCATACACTGAATAGAAGGTTCGAACAGTTTTCCCCTTTGACTCAAACAATGCAATCTATTGCACTGACTATGAATGTAGGTTGAAATATTAAGCACTTAGATACTTTGGTTTTAATACAGCTGCACTGGCTTCTTTCATGAACCCTATCATAAGCACTGAAAAACAAAAAGCCGTACTTAATTTCTTCTTAATTTCTGTTTGCCTTACCAATTGTGATAAAGATAAATAATATACCACAGAATGGCACAAAATTTACTTTTTCTTAAGAAAACGTAGAAGTCTTTAGTACCATAATCAGTCCAACAAAACAGTATAATATACATGCAATTCCCAGCATAATTTAACTCCTATTCCAACGCCTGATGGAAAAATGACAAAGAGTCCTCACAATGACTCCAGATCCCCTGTGTAGTCTGTATGCAATAACTATGCTGCCATATTCAAAGCTTGGTTCTTGCCCATTGAGATTTCCTTTAAAGGTTGCCTCAATTAAAATTCACATCTCTCTATTCATCTATTTTCAAAACACTGCATGCAGAAGAATGAGAAAAGTTCACTCTGCTCTGTATGGAGCACTGGTAGATGCAGATATTGAATCTAGTCCCTGAACCACACCAACTGAATTGGTCTAATACATTGAAATCCAAAACACTGCAGTGCACTTGCAGAATAGCTCAAGCCTAGCCGCAATCCAAATTGGAATGAGCAGTGCCTAATCTGCATTTGTTTAGAAGGAAACCCCAGCTGTTTCAGGGAAGTAAATGTACAGACCAGTACTGCCTAAGGACAAATATATCAGTAGCACGAGGGCTGAGGAAGATTTTGCCAACTAGAAACAGCCTAACTGGCATGATTATGTATGCATTCTTTCATACATTTAGAGTGCAATTCTATCACTATGCCCATAAGCCCCCAACCCTGGATTTTTATTCCTGTCCTATGAAGAATGGAGGAGTGGATCATCCCTGTTCTTCCAGTCATATTTCACTGTCTTGCCTGTGTCTGAGAGGAGAAGGGAGTTTGCTGGAGTGACTTCAGGATAACCTATTTCCTCTCTAGTCCATTCTCCACCCCAGTTTGCCCACTAAATTGTTCCCTCTTTCCTCTCTCTGAGGTTGCTTTCCTGACCTTGGAGAATAGTTGACATAATTCTTTCTGCTCTGGCTGGGGTAAGGGCAGGCAGTGGGGAGGTGGGCAGGGGAAACAGAACACAGATTCTCAGCTCCAAAGGTGGAATCATCTTTCTGATATTTGAATTCGGAACCAAACACATCTTACAGACCCTTAGTCAATGTCTAGGGGTACCAGACTTCCCTTAATTTATGAGTCACCCTACAATACAAACAACAATGAAAAACCAAGAATAAACACATTAAAAAGCATTAGCTAAATCAGCCATGAATTTTCATCAATCAAAATAGATAAGAGTTATATACTGCAGCACTAATATCAAAAATATAAGCCATGTTCTCCAAGGCTTGTTTTCTTCAAGTTATTTGTCCTAAGCTACAATCCTGCTCCAGATTCCATTGGATCCATAGAACTTAATTCTAAGAATACATGCTTAGAACTGTACTCCCAGGTTGATGAGGTTGGTGGAAAGTTTAGGATCAAAAGGAAAACCTTCAGGCAGGCATCTCCTCCCTTAAAATGTCATAAATCATGGAGATGATCTGGGAAATTAGAGGTCAGTTAGCTTAATTACTGTTCTAGACAAATTGGTGGAAAACTTTATTCAAAATAAAATAGTAAGCAAATAGAAGGACAAGCCCTGCTGAAAAATGAATCAAGAAGGCTGCTGCAGAGGAAGGCTCTATCTGACTAATGTTTTAGAATTCTTTGAGAATGTTGAAGGAGTAACCCAGTATAGTTTATCTAACTGGGCTGGATCTACACCTGACCTAATTTCATTAAGATATCATCATGGGGCCGCTATATCCACATCCTACGTTCTTAGCACTCATATAGCACTCATGGCAAGATATTCTGTGTAACATCCGCAGTTTTTGTGCTGTTTTCCTTTACCACATAAATGCTCTTAGTGGGTATTTATAGTCTGATGACATTTGCCATTATGTCAAGAGAAGTTGGAAAGGAGATGTGTGTAGAGGAAATGGCCCTTCTCTTGCTTTTGTGTATGCTAGTTTTTAGCTCAATCTACTACGCACAGGTACAAAGAGGGGAAAGAGGGAAGGCACAAGGGGGGGGGGGTTGAATGATACCTGCTGCGCCAACCTACACAGAACCATAGAGAAGAAAAAGTGGTTCCCTTGCTTGCCCCCGCCCTTTTAGCTTCCACTGGGTAAAGCCAGCAAGACCAGCAACACCCCCATTCCATCAAGTAAGTGCAGCCTCCTCTCATGCAATATTTCTCCCAAGTTAGTTATGCACAGCTGCAAAGGACCAAGAGAGTGGGGATATTTTAAAAAGGGGGAACAATTATTGATAGCTCCCTCTGCCCTTCACCACAAAATCATGGAGAAAGAGAAAAGGTGCCCATTCGTTCCTCCCCTTCCAAGCCAGTGAGACTGTCCTCAGGTGTTTTAATAGGAAGACAAGCTACATAAAGTCTTCCAACTTTTCCCAAAGTCTTACAGGATGTGCAAAACTTGAGTTTTGGTGACTCTTCAGAATAAGACAGGGCAATTCTACAATGTAGTGCAGCTCAGTGCTTTTCCTGACTAAATGAGTCCATGCTACTGGAACTTGGAGAATTTCTTCAGTTTTAAAGATTAAAAGGGTGCAAATGAGATGAAGTGGCTTGTATGCTGAAAGAAAAGACAATCCAGTGTGTAAAATTTTGGTTTGCTTGAGGAAAATAAAATTTCAGGTACAGCTTTCTCCCAACATGATTTTTTCATATAATCTCATCAAAATTCGTTTAATCTTAACATATTCCAAGCATGCAAATTAATTAGATGGAAACAACCCACAACCTGTTTGAACCTGATCCTTAGTGTACTAAATGATCACCATGATAATGCTGAAAATATAGTATGCTTTTGGAAATGAACAAAATGCCTCAATGCCATCCAAACAGGAAAAATAGTCTGAAGCTAAATTCAGGAGATCTTATCTTTTGCTTTCATTAAAACCAGATCATTAAAACATGTTTTCTAATCAGTGGGAGCCTCCCTTAATTAGTAACAGAAAACTTGCTTTGAGGCTCTGTTTTGAACTGGGAATGAAAAAGGGTGTGTGTGTGTGCACGAGTGTGTGTTAAATATTCTATTTGGAAACTTCATTTAAAGTTTGGTGCCCTTGTCACATATTTGAAATATTGGCCTCTTTAAGAATTTTGTCTTGGCTTGCTTTAATTAATTTCTCTCTCATTTTTGTTCATTTGATCAACAAAGCTGGCCTTGTTGATACTCAGACTGTATGTTTTGCTGTATTTTATTAGTCCCACTCATTTACTTGGTCATTTTATCCTCGTCATTCAACCATCTATTTGCTAAGGGAGATTCATGTGCTGAATAGGATGTGGAATTTGCATCAGGATTCAGGACATCCATGATATATTATACCTGGCCCACTTTAGAGACTTTTACAGGGCCTGTAGCATTGTTGACATTTTAAGTTCATTTTGAGGCCTCCAGTAATGGAAAGCTTCATGAGAACAGATTCAGATTTTAACATTTACTTGTAAAGCATGATTTTGATGAAGAACATTTATATTATTCACATTAGAGTTGTGCATGCTAGCTGGTATCTATATTGTATTTATATAATTTACACATGTTGACATAGTTTGGAGAAAGGATTGGGGTATGTTGTATGCGGTATATTGTCCTGTTGTTTAGACTTGTCTGGAAGGAAAGCAAATGTCTGGTATTAGAACAGCTGAAATGTTCCATATATACATTAATGAAAATCAGTCCGGCCATCTATCATATAACTGCAAAACAGGATCAAGTTGATTTTACTTAACTCAAAAGTCATGTACCTGTTTGTTGGCTAGATACAGTATATATTCTTTTTGGTCAACAAGAAACAGAAGCAAAAGGGAGCTTTTCCATTAGAACTAGCTGTCCAGATGTTAAGATAGTTATTTTAACTATGATATTTTCAGTAAACCTGAAACTGTTCTACAGTATGACCTTTCATACATGATGTTTCTTTCTCCTATAGAGCTTTGCAAACAAAATCTGATCTTCTGATACACAATTGTCCTTGCACAGATTTTATGAAGGTGTTCAATAAACATAAAAGGCATCTGAAACACAACTGTGTTTCAAACTAGGCTTTGCTGCGAATAAAGAAACTATTAGAACTGGTTTTAGATTTTGTTTTATGTTCAGCAAAATACCAGATGGCTTTGTTAATAACCAGAAGAAATCCTCATACTGTACATATGCTAGCTGCCAAAAATTTGTCTTCCTGCAAGTTGAGGAATGACCCTCTTTATCAGAAATGAATATCAAGGCTTGCAGGAAAAAAGAGTAGAATACATCTCTTTTATGGTGTTGGGAGAACTTGTAAAATGTACTTTCCTAGAACTCATTTTTTTGTGAGATGCTAATCTCCAGCAGTTCCTAGTAAACATCACAGAAATTACAGCACTTGGTAAAGTTTGACAGAAAAAATATGGACTTCTGGAATAAACCGAATGTCCACCTTTGTAAATTGCACCAGTGTGTATTAATGGTTAGTATGCTGGGCTAGAACAGATGAAATCTAGGTTCAAATTCCCACTCATTTTGAAGCACACTGAGTGGCCAAGGGTCAGTCATTCCCTCTCATCCCACCATTCTGTAGATTCAAAGGGCAGTGGGTAAACAACACATGCTGCTCTGAGCTCTTTGGTGGAAGGCTGGGATAACCACACAATTGCAAAGTAGAGTGCAGCTGATGGGCAAAATCCAATGTTGTGCACACTTTTGCTCACATAACTAAACGTTCACCCCTGCTTTCCCACATGCAGACTGCCAAGTGCTTCAAATTCTGCTCTGGAAGATCTTCAGCCCAGTGACTTAGAGGTGGAAGGCTACAGTGTGGATAGTGCATTTTTCATTCCATAATTGGAAGTAGATACCACAAGTAGACTAAAATATATATTTTATACCCTTTAACTTTTAAAACTTTACCTGTTTTCAAAAGTGTTGCCAGCACTGAGCTTCCTGGGGTATATAAATATATAAGTGCAGTTATGTAACACTGTCTAGAAAAAATGGTGGTGTTTAATACCTTATTTACTGATTTAACACACAGTTTTTATGCATTAGGCTGCTATAAAGTTGTCATGCCTTCGTCTGTTCCAACACTGCTATAGTCTTAGCTTTGGTTAAGGATACGTCTTCTATTTCATTTTGTTTATTTTACACACAATAATTGAAGAAACAAAGAAAATCAAAAATCAAAAAAATAAAACTTCAAATTTGTCCTACTGAAAAACTCAATCAAGTTTATCATGGTGCCAACATAAAATGCACCAGACTGTCACTCTCAGACAGTGTGAAAACCTTGTAACCAGTTGGACTAATGACATATTCTCAAATATCCAGAAAGGAAACAAATTTACTATGTGTGATAAGCATAAACATTTCTGAGTTGGATTGAAGAAATGGCTTGACACCAGCAAAAGTACAGTAAGACCAAGGCTTCTCAGCTTTGACAGACACCTATGGCTTTCGGGACTTAAAAGCCATTGCTGTCCAAAACTGTACTGAAATACATTCCTGGATATTTTAAAGCATGTCAGTCATGAACATAAGAAATAGATTTTATTTTTATTAGTAGCAGTAGAATATATTCATATCCCATCTTTTCCCTTCTTGTATGGAATTTCAGTGAGTTTCCTCTGTGTATGAAGGACAAGCAGAGATCTAGTTCTGAATGCCTTCAAGGATAGAGATTTATAGAATGTCATCCTAACATTTTGATATAGTCTCATAGAATGACATAAGAGGACTGTGGCATTGCATGTTTCATTTGGGAATATGGCACTTGCCCTTTTTATTTCCCTGTGTATTTCTACCATCTGCCATGCTGAAATCACATGTTGAGATCATGCATCTCAACCAATAAGCACATGTGTTGAAAAGTCAAACTGTTGCTGACTGCATGCGTGTTGTATTATCTACAATTGAGTTCAGTGGGATGTACTCCCAAGTAAGAGTACATGAACCTGTGACCTTAACAGAACACCCTTTCTCTCTTAAAAGCACGGCCGTATCTAAATTCTTGTGAGCAACTGGCTTGATTCTGTGCCATCATTCTTTGCATTCAGCCATTACCCACCTTTCCAAATAGTTTCAGCATTACTTACTACCTGGGGCACTTTCCTGTAAGAGCAGAAATAATCTGCAGAATATCAGAAGTGGAAAATCTCAGATAATGATGGCATCACTAATTATATAAGGCATTGCATATTTTGTTATAAATGATAGCATCATGTACAATCTGATTTTGTGACCATGAGTCATTCCTTGAGAGTTTCAAGGCAATACAGGTCATGAACCATGTTAAAAGAATAATTGTTATCTCTGGTTACAAAGCCTTGATTCCGTTCCTGCTCCTTTAAGCTATTTGCACCCTGAGGAAGGTTAATTGTGACACAAACGATCCAATCAAGAGTTTGATTTATGGTCAGCACTGGTGATTTCAAGCTCTGTACAGGGGCACATACTTTGTCATTCCTATCTTTTATTCTTCCTCCCCCCCACCCCATCCTCATTATATTAAAAGGTATTGAACTGTAGCCTGCTTTATGAATCCCTGAAAGAGACATCTCCTGAATGGCAATAATATTCACTTAACATTGCCAGTAGAATAAGAAATAATGTAAGGACTAGATCGGTGCCCTGATGATAGACTGCTATTTCAGCCATTTTCAAAATGAAGCACTTTAGCAAATGTGTTAAATCTTTCTAAAGCCAAGCATGCTGTGAGAGCACTGAAATATTTTGCACTTTATCTGGAAAAGAAATCCTCATTTGAAAACTTACAAAATGTACATCCATAAATGATAGTAAGCTGCTACTTGAAAAACCTCAATTTTCAGATTTTTCACATCGAGGTATTCTTGCTGTTGTTGCTACTGTTTTAACTGGAGGGAGGGAGAATATCAAAGAGAAAGATCGATGATGATGATGATGATGATGATGATATACCACCAACCCAATTCAGTAAAAATGCTTTTATTTAGTGCATATGTCATGTAAAACCTTAAATTTTCCAAAACAATATAAAATATAAAATTGATGTGGCTTTCTAAAATACTACATCATCTTTATCAACGGTGCTATAACATCTTTTAGTCTGGAGCATGTCGTTTGTTGTTTTATGGGATGCAATACAAGGGAAAGCCATTTTTAAAATCAAGCTTTTGTATTTTAGCTGCAGGCCTGAAAAATACAGAATATTGATGTAAGAATCACCCATGAAAGTTACCTTCTTTGTTGTGTAAACCAAAGATCTAGCTTTATATTGATGCCAACATTGTATAAACAACAAAAAAATAATAATTGTAATTCATTTAAGTATGCCATGCAATGTGATGGCCTTGATGAAATGTCATTTAGTATATCCAGAGCAAAATATTTTATCTACTGTTAGTATGGATAGCCATATATTCAGATAATGTTTAAAGGAAGAATGAGCTATTTAAAAACCTGAACCTGTATCGCATTCAGAAAAGTCTATGAGTATGGAACATTCCAAATCACATGCACTCCTGCTCATTATAACAGATCTCACCCTTGTATCCTGAACTGGGTAGTTGTAGTGTCCAACGTTTCATTGCTCAAGGGCTCTCCTCTCTTATTTGTCTAATTTATACCTGTCTATAATATTCAATTGCCCTCTTTCAAAAGATCTCCCCTCCAAATTTTACAATTATAAAAAATTGTAAGGGAAATTAGAAGCATAATATATACATAAGTAACTATCAGAACAATAGTATGCATATTTCCTCAGAAAATTATTCAACTAACTCTAATTCCTTGTAAGGGTTTACAGGGTTGAGACCTTAGGACACTGATGTAGGTGCAAAGGTAGAATATTTGTATCACAATCCGGTCTTCAGACCCTTCTGGATTTCAGGAGAATCTCAATTTAATAGATCCAAGAACAGCACAATTTCACATCACATATACGCCAGTTACAGAGGAAAGATCACTGTATGTGGGGTATTCAAGAGTCTGTGGTCTTAGTAACCTCTTTTCAAGAATGTGGGAATGAAGGAGACAGACCTGGCTCTAGATAGAGGATAGTGAGTTTTCAATACGTTCTTCCTTTAAAATTGCTAGAAAAAGGCATATTTACCCTTGGTTACAGCAAACTGTGGTGGTGTGAGCCATAGTTTAGCATTGATCTGAGGATAAAATTGGGATAAATCTGTGTTTTGACATTCTGATTTAACACCAAACTATTTGAGCATATCAAACACCCTCAGACTCAAGCAAAATATCAAAATATGATTTGTTGCCAACCATGATAAAAGCTTTTAATCACATATAAGGGAACCAGAGAGAGTAAAAGTAAAGGGACAGGTTTACTCAAGAGTCCAGGGCTTGTGCCTGCATATGTTTCCAATGCCAAACAAATAGGTTAGATTGTAAATCTGCAAACAAGGCCTTCTTCAGCACTTAGTATCTTTAGGTACTTTAAAAATCAAACAGGATAGGATACATTTTTCCTGTTTGAACAATAGTACATTTATTATGTTTATATTGTGCCTTTCTTCCATCAAAGAACTTAGGTCCTATGCCTAGAATTCCCAGGCGAAGGCTGGGGCCAGCCCTATCATTAGGCAGAGAGACAAAGCTACATCTTGAAGAAGATGCTGAGGTGCTTCAAGCATTAAAACGTGGAAGGCAGGAGGCTGCTCTTTGCCTCCAAACTAAACTGCTGTCCACAAGTGTAGTGAAGAATGTTCTTCACACACTACTGTTAAAGAAATAGTCAATAATCTATTTAATCAGCATTGGGAAATGAAATCTAGACAGGAGCCATCTTGTATTTCACCACAGAGAGCAACATGTTTTGTAAAGGGATGGGTGAGAGATTTAGCCAATTTGCACATTCCAATTCAGATTCCACCAATTTACAGCTCTCAAGCCTTCGAACAAATCAAGATAAAGTTGCATTCCAAAATTCACGTTTTTGAGACCTTTCCAATCTTTCTTGGGGAAAAATGCATACAAAAGGCAAATTAACTGCAAAACCAATATTTTGACATTGTAAAATACTTGGGGAAAATGTGCCCCAAATACATATGCATTAATGCATACATTTGGACAAATATGCACTAAAAAGTATACATGTCTATACGGAGATTTAAAAGCAAAAAGGATGATAACTACACGTTTTTACAGAAGTGGGATAGAACAAACATCACTTCAAAAAAACTGTAAAGCTTGGAAAGACCAAGGCTAAGGAATCCACACACCTCTGTTCCTGACAGTTTCCCATTCAGGCATTAACCAAGAAATGCTTAGCTTAAGCAGGGTTATGTGGGCAATATGTTCAGTTCAGTTGGCAGAAACACTGAAGCTAGACATGTAAAATTTGGAATGCTGAATGCCAAATAAGAAGAGGACATTTGCCCTGATTGTTCATGTGGGAAAACTCATGATGAAAATAAAGACATACTTAACCAGATTTGATTGCCTGTTTATTCAGTTTCCTCTACAAATGGTTGCTGTTAATTTGAGTTAACCTTGGAGAGGTACTTTCCCAGGACTATCCAAAATCTCTTTCTTATGCAATGTAATCTAGCTGCAAGTTTCTCAAGCAGTTCTGTGCAGAAGTGTGTTTCCTGACTGTTCCCTGTTTTGCTTAGGACATGTGATGAGTGAGGCCAGATGATGAGTGAGGAATGATTGACAAGTGATTCAAAGCTATTTTTAATGGCAAAAAGAATGTGTCAGACGACACGAAAGTTTCAGTAGCTTTTGGACAACTAAGCTGTTCTCTTCTGCTATTAAAGGGAACACTGTCAAATTGTGAATAGTATTTTGACAACAGTGTTATTTTCTGCCATCATTTGAGATCACTTTGCTGGCCATATGCATTTTTAACATTCTGTCTGTTTGTAGAATGTATACTGCAATCTATGAAAAGCTTCCTGACTCAAAATTGTTCTTTTTCCTAGTCAGAGAAAAAAATCAGGCAGACACCTATGGCTAAGAACATAACTTGACATATGAATCTTTTTTAGCTCATGGGTATGTACTTATTTTTTCATGTGGGAAATGTGTTTTAAGTCCCATATCATGCTCATTGCCATCTGCTAGCAAAAAGGAACATTTGTACTTCCAGCCTTCCTGATAATCTGATTTGGACATTTTAAAGGTGCATAGGCAGAAGCAAGGGAGAGAAGAAATACCTACGGTCTCTCCTTGCTCTACTGATGGGACTTCTTTCATCATGGAAGAACACCATTGGATAACGCCTATACATGAGGATGTAACAATAGAGACAAGGTTTCAAAGTACTATTTCATTGCTTCTGACATCATGTGGTAGCTCTGGATTTCAGTTTTTCAGAGAGCAGCCCCTTACATTACATACGGAAAGCAAATATAGGGGAATTCAAGTAGCTTGTTGGCCTACTGCTTTGAGGAAAAACCATAAAATTTCATTAGTTTTACCTAAAGTAGCTGGTATCTCAACAGCAGTATTGGGATAGCTGGTATCCCAGTAACAGCATTATTAATTGCCAACAACACCAAAATAATTTCAAAAGACGGTTATTTTGTCTGATCTGCATCAATTAGAATGCCTTCCTCATGCCATTTCCCCCATCATTTGTCTTCTTTCATCTTTGCCCAGCGTTGCATTGATAGATATGATAGATATTCAGGGATAAGTGAGAATTAAATTTCTTTCTGTTTTTATACGGAGTTGCCAAAATTCACACATTCCTTCATATTCAGAAAGTAAAGAATGTGAGGGTTTTTTAAAAATCTAAATATGAGCTAAGCTGAAGCTGACAGAATAATCCATCCCAACAGAATGCTTTGAGTGCTTATCCCTTAAAAAAACGATTAAACATTATACAGTATATGTCAATTAAACATAAAAGTTGGCAAAGGCAGACCAAATATCCATATAGATATTCATTTAAGAATGTCATCTATATGTCATCTGTTCAAATTTTGAAAATGTTACGAGATTCTCAATCCATTGCATTATATGGCATAAGCATGTATCTGTCCAAAATTGCAATATTAGCTTTCAAGCTTGGTTTCCAATAAACATTAGGCATAAGACATAACCGGAGACCCTTTAAAAATTCAGTTATGGATGCTACAGAACCATTAAGTTAGAAATGAACATTCCAATACCCTATTCCATTCCTGTTTTAGACTTTGTGCATCATATTTATTCACTGACAATAAATACTTATAAGCATGGGTCATGGCTTGATATAACTGATCAACCTCAATAAGCATTTCCAACAGTTCGTAAAAGTTGCAAGGCCAAATCTAGATTCCTGGTTTGCAGTTATTGCAATTGCAAGTATTGTCACGCAGCCATACCAAGCAAATTGCAATTTTTGACACATAAATCCAAACATTTCAAATCCTTACAACCTTCACTAACTGGTCCAAAGTAAAATCACTTATTATTATTAGTCCATTGGCTTTATAGTCTGCCTTCTTCTTCTTGCAAGGAACCCAATGTGGTTTAAAAGGTTCTGCTCCTCTTCATTTTAGCCGCACCACAATAACCCTGTGAAGTAGATCAGGCTAAAGGTGAATGACTAGCCTAATATCACCCAGTGAGCTTCATGGCAGAGTGGTGGCTAGAACCTAGAGCCACCTAGGAAGACACTGGCAGTTATAGGTGGCCTAAAAGTATGTGTGGTGTGAAGTGAAGTGAAGTCAAGTGAAGTCAAGTGAAGTAGCACAGATCTCCCAAGTCTATAATCTAACATTCTAACTACCATGACAAAGTGACCTTGTTATCAAAATCCACCAAAAAAAAAAAAGTTTAAAGTCTGGATTTTGCAAAAGGTCAAGGTTGGAATTGAAACATGGATCAAAATGCCACAATGTATTATAAAATACAAGCCTAGCCCACTTTCCCTGATGGAAAACTCACAAAATTAAAAAATGGACAAAGTGCCTCTGACATAAACAATGTAAGGGGTAAACCCAATGGTGCATTTGCATGTTGCCCATTCTAACAATTCTGTTCTGGAAGCAGTGAAAACTGCTGGAAGCAACCTGAAATGAGAGAAAATGTTATTTTCTGGAAGAAGAAAGGTTGGCAGCACCCCTGTAAGGGAGTTCCACTCATCTCTCTCCTTCCAGAAGTAAGCATTTTCTCTCAGAACTGCTAAATCACCATTCTTGGAGTGGTAGCATCTACTTGTGGAAAGGATTTGTTAGGACAAGTTATGTGCTGACTAAAATCAGTGGCCTTCTCTTTTAGCAGATGGACAGCACTGGATTCTGCCCTTACTTAGAGTAAACCACTGAAAAGATAGAGCTGGCATTTGTCCAAAGTTATGTTTGTTTGTCCTGACAAACATAACTTTGATTTCATTGATTTCATTGTGTCTACTCTATGACCAAATTTGGATTCAACCCACAATATGCAACCAATGCATCTTTTTCTTGGACCAAGCAAGCTATTATGAATGCCCTATATTCTACATTGCATATGAGATAATGCTGAATAGCTGTTAGCAATGAGAAAGTGCACTTCCAAGCTGTTCTCAAACCTAACAAAATGCAAGTCTTTTCTAAGTCAAAACTGTTTTATTGCTTCCTATGTATGATAATATTGTCCATTGCCAAAGACTGAGTCTCAATATTTTTTTTGCCTATACTCTGATTCTAAGGACTAGACTCTTGTGAGACTAATACCCCAGAGAAATTCTAGCAACAGTTGCTCGCCAAAATTGCTCGCCAAAATATGTTTATGGATGGCTTACACATTGTTTTTGTACATGAACCTTTGTAGCTTCTCTTGGATGACTTCATCTGAAAATCAATGGAACTTTCTAAATATACATGTATATGGTTTTACACTAAATGGAAGTGCTAGATTTCTTGCTGTGTGATGTATCAAATAGCCTTAATTTTGGGATGGGAAACATTTTTAATGTTCCTAAATATTTTTGCGAGATATGTGCAATCGATTCGTAATCATACATATCAATTTCTATATATACACTCAACATGTAATCTTCTTCAAGTGGCCAGGGATATCTAGCCAGGGGGCTGATATTTGGTGAGATGTTTCTGTTAATCCGGAGAGGCATGTTCATATTTTTTCTTTTATTGATCAGCCCCTTACCTGATGTAACCTGATTACTGGAACAGCAAAAATATATTTCAGAAAGCACAGGAAATCTCAAAGTTCAGATGAGCTGTAGTCTGGTAAATTAAATTAAGATTCATTGCCTTTTAAGTGTAATATAAAGTGTTAGCCAAAGAATTATCTTATTACAATTAATACAATATATATCCAATCAATGCATAAGTATTACTCTTAAGATTACACAATTTTATTGTCATTTTTACTTGCCACATAGGAAAACCCATGTGGTAAGCAATTAGAGCACCTGACTAGGCCCCAGGTGCCTTGGACTTAAATTCATATTCATCTATAAAGCTCATGGGTAACCTTGAGGCAGTTACTGCATCTCAGCTTGGCCCATCTCAGCTTGTCAGGATAGAATGCGGGGGGGGGGGGGGATATGTAATTCCTAAGGTAAGTGGAATAAAAATGTAATGTTAATGCAGCCTCATAATAACATGCATCTATGATACATTACTTGACCTAATTCACATTCATAGAGTGGTTGGAGTGATTTCTCAAGAGTGACGTTGAGGGGTTAGACAATTTACACAAAGCTTAAATGTGTGTGGAACGTTCCTTATTTTCTCTCTCTAAGCAGTTAACTTGTTTACCCTTAATGCAACATGAAGCTATACAGTAAACAACACATACTGAAAGGAATTTGCCATAGGTTTAACATAGCGCAAATTTGCTATGTGTACAAGGTTAGACATAATTCACATTATACATTTCGAAGTGGAATTTAAAGTGATCTCCAAGATTACAAATCAATTCACAGATCCAGTGTAGGGCACTAATTGGCGATGTGGAAGCAGGAGATGATCACCAGCCTAGTCAACTTCAGTACAAAGAAGAGAAGCTATCTTGACTTTAGCCACAGACAGAAAAATTGTCTTGGAGAAGTTCCCCTGTGCCTTCTGCCCCTTACTGGTTTTGGGAGAGTTTGAATTCTATGCAATATGGAATTGGTTACCTAACTGGCATTAATTGTGTCTATGGAAGTAAGTTCATAGGTCCCTTTCAGATCGTTGAAGTTTCCTACTCCATTCTTCTTTATGGATATGCAGAGTCAACATATAGATTGCCTTACCGGTGTAGCTGGCAGCTGTCTTCTTTTTTTCCCTTTACTCAAATGTAAGCTCAGAGGACCCATACAGGATTGGGACCTTAATGTGTGTGAGGAAAGAGTAAGGAGGTTTTAGCTTTTGGTCGCAACACTATGGACCTGATCTGGATCAGGGCCACATACAGGACATTTACATACCCCAAAACTGAACGACTAAACCAAACCCATTATTGTGGTCTATCTAAATTGTAGGTGAAGAAGACCTATGCGGTTTGCAACCACCTCCAGCCTCCATGCACCTTGGATTAGATTCATGAACTCCCTTTTCAATAAAAGAAAAATAAAGAGGTTGGGGCATGGCTGCTTTAGTTACATTTTAAGATATGTGGTTTTACCCTCAGATTCCAGTGCAGATTTTAAGATCTGCCCCTATTTCAAAAATTTTTAAATACTTTTTTTAGCTACATTTCAATATGATATTTTGAAGGCTGTTTCATTCTCGTATGTGAGGTGAAATATAGTGAGGTTTTATGTTTTCTTTTAACCTAGGTGGTAGGTGCTACAATTACTCATAAAAGACTGGGAGAGAGGGTTCAGTTCTCAGCTAACAGTATCAATTTTGTGCATAGAGTGATATGGAATTTTTAAAAAAATCTGATATAGGCATAATAATGTTATGTTCTGAGATGACTGAACTTTCTGCTTTAACATCTATACAGAATGTTTTCAAAATATCTGAATAGATAGAAATGTATTTTAATTAAGGTAACCTTTAAAAAACTACCATCCATAAATCTCACAGGCAGGAAAGGAGTGCATGCTTTTTAGAAAATATCACACCAACTTTAATAAATGCAGGTTTAAGCATGTATTGAGGATTGGGACTTACTGTATGCTTTAAAAAATAATTAAGAACACATTTTCTTTTTTAAAAGAATACTCTTTCCGCAGTCAAACAGACTGCAACAACTGGTCATTTATAAAAGAAGAAGGCAAAATGGAGGAAAATATCATTCAGGGAGGCTTTACATTCATGTTTGGAGTTTTCAGAAAGTGCTTAGAAATCTTCAGGCATGACTTCTGGTTTTGGAAGGGGCTGCTGGAGTGAAAATGGCAACAAAGACAAGAAGCCTGTTGCGCATTCAAGTCTTGATTTGGCGGTGGTGGGAGTGTTTATAAATGTGACCTTAGTGCTGCAGCTGGCCCTGGACATGAGGCTAAAGTTCAGGGTTCCCCAGACCAGAAAGCCCAGAATGTCTACTCCAAGAGGAGCAAAAGAAGATAGCACCAGGGCAACAGAATCAATTGTGATTTCCTTCCAGTAGTCACACTGGTGTTGTCATTGAAGTGAGTGGAAAGTGAAAACAGCACATGCCCTGATTTTCTAAAAACAGGGTGGGCAAGCAGTTTTTGTGTTATTGTATCTTTTAGGGAGATGAGAAATGTCAGTTGTGTGGTTGCTAGCTGCAGATGAGTATATGATGCCGCCCCCGCCAACAACAGACACACACACACTCTTCAAAGATAATTAAGTCCAGGGTCTAAAATTTCCTTGTTTGTGTCATGCCAAAAGAGGGCATAACAAAACTACCAGGATTTTCATGCTTTGAAATTTTACTACTACTTTGTCATTTTTGCTGTTGTTGTTGTTGTTGTTGTCCACAGGTGTAGGGTGCTCATTTCTATTCCACACAATAGTTGCAATAGTGACTGCCTGTGCAGTTTACAACAGTTCGATGTGCCGATATTTTTGAAATATCTACCTTACTACATTATCATCATACTGAAAGGTGTAGTGTTACATATACTGGCCCCCATCCCATTTTTTGTTAGATGAAAATATGATGTTCATTGACAGAAACTTCCAGCCGGTTCAACAGGACCCACGCCATGAAGGCCTTGATCTATAGGATCTGTCTTCTTGTGCTAGGGCATCATGTCTTATTAATATTAGTCAAAATAGGTTTGACAACAGGATTGCCTGGAATAAATATCCACTAACTGAACACTCCTATGGGTGGGAAGGAAAGTCAAATTGCTGATTTCCACTTCCTTCCATTCCTCTATGACCACCAAATCTTCTGAAGAAGGTTGGAGAACCCTCAGAAAAGTACTAGGAGCTTCAGGGAAAAGGTGAAATCAGCAAAGATCACCTCCTCATTCTTCTAGTCTGAGATGTTATTCCAAATCTGAGTCATTGTCCCTTCCCATGGGTATGGCAAGGCATTTTGCTACCTAAGATGAAGCAGGAAATAACACCCTGCCTTCACAGGAACTCAGGATCACTACTTCCCAGATTCTTTCATTCTGAGGAACATCACCAACCAGCCTCTTTCCCTCTGTGTTTCTCTTCCTCCCTCTCCCTCTCACAGAAAGAGAGAGAGAGAGATCGGGGGGGGGGGGTTGCTGTAGGGAAAGTCTCTGATGTTACAATTAACAAGGACAAGAATGTGGCTTGATGCAACTGGATGATAATAGCAAAACAGTGATGTCAGAGGGAGATGGTGGAGGCTTTAATCTCTGCCCTTCTCAGAAATCCCATTTTACCAGGCAGGGAAAAGTACTCTTCCAAGCTCAGGAAATAAAGTCATGTCTAAATACTTTTGTATAACTTTGTTCTAAGTCATGATGCTCAGGCCTACATCTGATGAAGTTTCATGGGTTCCCTGTAATTCTGAGGTTCTCTGTGTAACTGGAATAATGGATTTGGTTTGCATTAACACAAATTCGCTTTCTTTCCTGAAAGAGATTTTTTCAGCTGCCTTTTAAAACCTTTATTTACACAGCTTTGTACTTCTTAACTGGCCATTTGGCCACTTAGTTAGAAGCCTTGCACTGTTTTCTGAATGAAGAGAGGCAAGCCTGATTTGGATAAAAAGCAAAATTTTATGATTCTCATGAAAACCACAGCTTGAAGGATTTGACTATATTCATCATGGGAAGTGTGTGAAGAAAGAGTCATTTACCACAATAACTCACTGCTAAGTAGCTGCAAAGATCAATATACTTGATTACTGGTTCTGCATTCATATCACAGATTCCATTTGACACTTTTAATGTAAGGAGCCTGCATTTGTCCACTAAGAAAAGCAATCACTTAAGCTGTCCCCATTTGTTTACTCTTTAAGTGCAATAGTCTCCCTTCTGAACATATATTCACAGATTAGCCATGAGGTCAGGAAACTCAGGAACATTCACGTATGTGGTTTTCCATTTTCTTCAGATTCAAGTATATGTTCCAAATGGAATGATACATGTTCCTCTATTCTAATGCTTCTGAGGCATTTCAATTTTATTTCATATGATTTATGACTATAAAATGAATAATACAAATTTGGCAAATCATAAATGACAAATGTGAAACAAAATGTCTATATATACGCATAAATGATACAGCATGGTATAATCAATACATTAAAAATGTTCTGCTGGGATATTAAAAAAAATAGGTGCTTCTTTTTAATATTCATGACCTGGTTTTAATGACTACAGCAAGAATGCTTTCTCATTCTTGTTTGAATGTAGATTGCATAGGACCATTCCAGCACTGGTAGAACCAGAAAAGGCAAAAGACATAGAGGGAGAACGAAGTGGGTTCTGATTGGGGAAAGCTGTGATACAATCTGCAGATGAATATCCCTTCTTGCATATTACTCATTCACAAAAAGAAAAAAGTTGAGAATAATGCCCCTTTGGAGAAGAGATATATGGGATTGTTCTGCAAATTGATTTGCTCAAACTTAAGTTACATTGGTTTTGATATTGCCTATAAATAAGGGAATGTTTGGGGGACTACAACCTTAATAAAGCATTCTAATTTGAGGTTGTATTTATTGTTTATTTATGTATTTCTTAGCAAGATTTATATGCTGTTCCACATCTAAACAGATTCTGGAACAGTATTGAGTTGTGGCCTTTACTTTCTGCTTAAAGCACCGTTCTTTTTCATTTCTTTTTTCTTTTTTTCATGAACAGAGATAAATAAAGTAAAAATTTTTTGATCCAGGTTGTAGAATGAAGACCTGTGCAGGTGGAAAGTTTTGAGATATTAGTACCTGTACACAAGCAGTGACTGAGAGTTTTCCTTTCAGTTCCCTTTGTTGAGCCTGGTTTTCTCTCCCTTCTGCCTGCAGAATGTACAAGCAAACTTGGCTTTTATCTGATAGTTCCATTTTCCCAGAAGGAAGCAGTTTTTTCAGACTAAATTTGAGGTGGACCATACCAAGTAGTTTAGCAGAAAAGGGAATGAACCATTTATTCATAAACTATTTAGCATACTGTTCTCAAAACAATTCTTCTCCTGCATGCCAATAGACATCCAAAACAAGCAGCATGACTGGGAATTGCATTAGGGAATTGCATTACTTTTGTAGTCCTTTGTCAGCTAGAAGGAATTGAGGCAAAATAACTTATCAGTGGTGCCATGGTCTTCCATGTGAGATGCCCCCTTCAATTGTATACTAGTAACAAAAATCAGAGTTGTCTTAGAAATGGATGCATAGTGCAAGATCAATACACTGCACTATTGAGGAGCAGTTATAAAGTAAGCCAACTGCCTGAAGAAAGGTTTTAGAAGAAACATCTCCTGGAACTTCAGGATCATCTACAGAGTAGGTTAATTGTGAAGGTTGCCATTGAAAAGGATTAATGCTGGAACTTCTCCTTCAAGATTTACTTCATCTTATCTCCTAGGCTTACACCATGAATTCACACATAGAGAGAGCGGTGGGTGGGGGCAGAGAAATAGGCAAAGACTGGGAAGTTCAGGAATTATCCTTTGTAGAAAGTAGAAAGGGATGAATGAAGATGGTGTTGGTCCTTCACTGAGAAGGAGGAGGCAACTTAATGGAAATGTCTGTGTGTGGAGAAGTTAGTTTCTATAATTGTGACCAGTTGAGGATTAAGTTTCAGATTTCCTATAGTTATAGAAAGGTAGATTTTAGAATGTTGGAAAGGCATGGAAATCAGCCATTTCCTAAACTGAGCACCACTGAAAAGCTTTAAAACACTAGATCAATTTAATATTGCATTTGTGCTGATATGAGGTCATAATGGTCCCTTTCATTCCATCTCTTTGACCTCCATTTTCCCCTCCTTTTTTGATATGATGCTCTTAAGAGAGAACATTTGTTCCACAATAATTAGAGCTACAGCAAATAAATTACTCAATATCCTTGTTTCCTTGGCAAAACTACTTGACTTTCCGTGTTGACAACGTCTTTTTCTAGCCTTCATTTTGCCAGGTTCATGATTTAGCATCACAATGACTGGAATGGTGGGCTCTCTCACTAGAGACATTCAAAAAGAAACTGGACAGCCATCTGAGCAGGATGGTGTAACTTGGTGTCCTGCAACAGCAGGGGGCTGGACTCAATGACCTTCATGACCCCTTCCAACTCTACTATTCTATGATTCTATGTATGTTGGGGAAATTACACCTTTTCCTCATTTGAATAGTTCAAATTGTGCACGTGGTAAAAGTGAAAAGCTATCTCTTAGAATCCTGCCTGCCCCCCAAAAAAAGAAAAAACCAAAAAACTATGTAGGCCTTTTTTCAGGGTACGCATATTAAATAACTCACAGATTTTATTCTGTTGCTGACTATGAGGATACATCTCTTTGAGGACTTAATTTTTCCCTAGCCATTTTTTTTACTACCTTCCCCATCTGTAGCTCAATATATTTCACTACATTTCAGCCAGGAGGGTTGGAGAGCAGCTGTCTCTACAGTGGAAGCCAGTGGTCTGCCAGGAGGGCATGCTTCTGCATGGATTGACTTGGTCCATCTTCCCTTTGCTTCAATTTTCAAGTCCCTTCTGTGATACACTGAGACTGGAACCTGACTAATTAATTACTTCTGGTATTCCAGTGAACAGCTTTTGTCTTTCTAGCAACTGCAGTGACAACAACAATGTAGTAAAATAGTAGAGATTTTATTTTGAAAACATGCTGCCTGAACATGCAAATAGCCCCATCCAGAACCCACTTAAGCCAACTAGGTATTGTTTTACCAATAAATATTGACAACAAAGACCTCAAGAATTCTTTAATGGATTCTGAGTCAAGCTGAGAACTATTATAGTTAAAATGTGTTTGTTCTTTTTTCCCTCTTTTTTATTTTTCGCCTTTGAAAAAAGCATAGGCATAGCAACAGCTGAGTTTTTCTTCCAACTTTCTTTGCTTCCAATTCTGCCTTTTCTCTCCTCTCTTCTGAATGGAATGCTGGACTAGGCAATCATTTAGTCTGATTCAGCATTGTTCCTCTTAGGTTCCTAAGTGCTCATATTAGAGGCTTTACTCATTTCCTTAGTCTGTGAAGGACTGATCTCAGCCCCTTTTCCCTTAAAATTCTATAACATTTTTCAGAAATGCCATAGCGTTAAAATGGGCATCTATGGGAGTATCGTATTATCAGTTTCCTTCCCCTGACCTAATTTTGTTCAGGATGACATTCATGAGAATGCATGTGCTTGATTCACATATCGTGACAAGCTACCCTCCATGGCTTCCACATTGCATTTTTTTCAACCTAAATATGCCTTAGAAATGATCAAATGGTTTCTACTTTAGCATGAGCTCTACCCTCCTTTCTCAGTCTCCCTACTGTTGCCACATATCCTATCAGCCACTGCACCTGAAATGTAATACCATGCTGCAGAGCTGGAACAGCTTCTGCAGCTTCTACTCTTTCCGGGGGACTCTGTGTTAGCTGCAAATCATGACTGTGGAAATTGTAATGCTGGGTTTGGATGACCAGAGAAATGACAGTGAAGCATGGAAACTATAGAACAGACCGTTGCTTGTTATTGTGGTTTCTAAATGTACCTCCCTGAAAAAACCACGACAGTGTTTGAAGGACACAGCAGACCAACCTTCCCAAGAAACCACTGTGGCTTGTTATACCATAGCATGCAATCTTGCCTATGTTGGTTGTTCAGGAAACTAGGGTGATGCTCCCTTTCCCCACACCTATTCATTTGAATGTTTTGGAACATCTAAAAAGGGATTGTACTATCAACTTTCCACATTTTTCTTCACCCCTTTCCACAACATTCCTTTCACATAAAGTATCTCTGCTACTAATAAGGGGCATGATATAGATATAAATATGGCATGATCCAATCACATTTCAGGGACAGCTATTTGCATGTTTGTTTTCTAATAAAATCAATGGAACTTATAGAGCTTTGCTATGTCTAGATGGGATTCATAATTATCATAATTATGACTGTAAGCTAAGCTTTAATCAAGCTAATTGGTAATCCACACTTTTAGACAATGATCAGTAGACTGAGGCTACAGACCATGCTTGTTTATTTCCCAAGCCATTTTGGCTTCTGACTTACTATAATAAGGAATTTAAAATAACTTATGAAAGATTGGCCTTCCTCCCTGGCCTGGAAGTCTTACTATACCCTGTAAACACTATTATTCCCTGTTTCAAATCCCAGCCTGCTCTCATGAGGCTTGTTAGATGACCCTGGGCAGGTCTATTTCTTCTAAGACACCTCATAAGTAGAAATGCATGTATTTAGTGAAATCAATTTTGTTCGTATTTTGAAGATTTCAGGCATTTTTCATTCCAGTGTCCATTCACTGATGGAATTAGGTTTAGCATTAATGTTCACTTGCTCTAATGAACTAATTTAGTAACGTGCATTAACTATCACACACTTTTAGCAATGCACATTGGCACTAATGCAAATTAGTAAAAATTCCCTTTCCAAAGAAAATCTGGTCTTCTGATCCATGAAATCTACATGATTCAGAAAAAGCTGACATGCTATGGAATCTGTAGGTCAATAAGAATGTAATTAAATTCATTTGAATTGGTTGTATTTTCTTTCTGATATTATTAGTCACCATATTTTGTAGGTATAAATTGGGGTGGGATAATCTTATATACTGCACTGAGATCATTGAATAGAAATGTAATATTTACACATCCCTTTCAATACTTTCAAAAAGAAATGTATAATGGCTTTTTGGGTAATATTCTAGTATGTTTAAATTTGGTCAAGTGATTTAATGTAAGCTGAAAACTCAAATCATTAATCAGACTAACTTCATTAACAGTGGTATCAATACTACGTAATAACCATACATTTCCTTATGGGTAATGTGTAAGAAAACAAGAGTGAGATGAAATGATAGAATCAGTTCTTTGCAGCTGGGGATGAGTGAGAAATTTGCTCTATGGGTTTTTTTAATGGACTTACACAATTCCTTTCAAGAAGCCAAGACATAGTTATATTCCGAAACTGGCAAATTTTGAGCTTTTCAGTGCAGCTCATTCCAGGAAAAAATGTGCATCTTAGGGAAAAAAGTGTGTTAAATGTGCATATTTTAGAAAACCACCGATGAAACCAATTTCAGCAAGGGAAAATCCTTAGGATAATTGCAAGCTAAAACATTCACAGCAAAATGGTTACACCACCTTGGGACCATTAGGTGCATGAAAAGAGTACAGACCTCTATATGAATCTTTAAAGCAAAATCACAAGCTCATGCAAAATTGAGAAAGAATGAGCTTCACCTCCAAAACCAGAGGTCTCAGTAAGGTCAAAACTGAAACATGTGTCCATCCCTATTTGGAACCTATACATAATTTAGGAGTATTAATGCTGATTAATGATTACAATCCTAATAATTTAGGATTATTAATGCTTATAAAACCCTAAATACTGAACCAAATGCCAAACCAGCTATACTTGAAATCACACATATTTTTAAGCTTGCCATCCACAGGGTGACATGCTTAAAATAACTAGGGTGTTTGATATTTTTATCCAATTTCCGGAACTGTCTTTATTCCAGGTAAGTTGACCAGATGTCTCTGATTGCTCAGGCTCCAGCTTTTAATGAACTGGGCAAGTCCAACAATTTATACAGGAATGCTCTATTGTTGTTCTGCCACAGATACACCCACAATATTGAAACAACTGACTCATAGCCTCTGTCCCTCCCTTGCTGTATTCTTTTTCTCTAGAAGACAATTAAATTGTCATCAACACATGGACAAAGCACAGCCTAGTACCTGCAAAACATTTTTAGATGCGAATGCTTAATGTCTCTTGGCAGAAATGGCCTTCCAAAGGATGCCAAAAGTTGTTGTTAGCCAAGAATTTATATTCCACAAGATCAGGACCTGAGGCAATTTAACTTGGATGTGAGATTCAGGCATAAAGCTTGCTTGCTTGCTTCCTTTCCACTTTCAGCTGGCTTCCACTTATCCTTTATCACATATGTGTTCTTCTTGTTTAGCTCACTCTTCTCTTTTCTGCTTCCAAATCTTACCAGATGGAAAGGCTGGTCTCATCATAAAACTCCACTCTGGCAAGGCATAGAAAGGAGGACTGGGAAAATGACTGGCCTACTATGTCTAGATGTGTTTTTCTTTTCTTTCAGATACACAGACCTCATTACCAAATAAGGTAGTATTTCCGCTAAGTATAATTTCCATACACTGGCTGTATGGGGCAGAGGGAAAGTGGCCAGGATTAGCAAAGGGAGGACTATCAAGTGCCATTTTTAAAAATGCCACACTTTTAATTTTACTGAGATCTCCAAAACACCGAGGCTTCCAGTGGCACAACAGAGTGGGTCACTCTAGGCTGCAGTCCTAGATGGTGTCCGAAGGGTGCAATCCATTTGGTATAGTTTGACTTGCCTTTGAATAATCATGCATAGGATTTTGATGTAAAGGCATTGAATACATTAAGCTATGACAGATGTGGTGGAGTTGGAAAGATTAATGTACTGAATGAACATGCTTCACTTTTCCTGGAACTCCACACTTCTGAACAGTTCCTCTTGGAATCACAGTGGAAAAATACTTGCTAAATCTAGCTGGAAATGCCAGCTGACTGTAGAATTTTCCTGTGACTTGAAGTCCCAACTCCATCTGTCTTAAAATGACCTTGACAGATTAGTACATTATTTTAAGGAGTGTGCCATTCTTTACAATCAGTTTTAGGTATGACTTATGTATTCTCCCTGAGGACCTAACTATATGTGAAGTCAAATGTGTTACCTACAATGTGAGGTTGTGGATTTTGTTTTGTTCTCTTCAACATTAGTTAGTTAGTTATCTATTTAATTTATATTGTTCCTTTGTACCTGCTTGGAATCCTGCTATAACAACTTTTGACCATGGTAAATGGAGAGAGAAAAAAGAGATATTAATGTCTCCTTAGCAGAACAGCATAGCAGGTGCTGCGCATTCTTTGGTGTCCCAGATTAAAATCTGACTAGAAAGTATTTCAAGAAACCATAATGCTTAACTCATACTGAAAGTTAATGCTGTGAATTGCTGAGATTCATATTCCAAACCAAGGAGTTGTAAACTTCAACATCATCACTAAAGTAACTGATTTTTAATTAAGTCACTTTGTATTATTACCTTGCATCCCTTTCTCTCACCTTTCCCTGTTGAATAGAATTGTGGGAAATGTGACATTCTGTTTGTAGTGAGGTCCTTGATGTGGCTTTCTTTGTTCCTTCCAGCTTTGTGACTCTAATAAACCTTTGCCCATTTGTATAAATGCTATATTTATACTGCTACAATGTTATGTTTAGAAAAACATTTGAATGAAATCAATGGGGCAGGGAACTTATTTCTAATCAAGATGATTAAATTTCTCATGATTGAAAATAAGTGCCTATTTCAGAAGTAAATAGTACAGCAAGTGTATCATAATTATGTTTAAGATACCTATAAATCCACTATCCATAAAAATATTTATTTGTTTCTTTCAATAAATATTGATATTCTATCAATTGATATTCTAGCAATCAACATACAAATTTATCAGAATCATTTTAGATTTAATATAAAATGGAAAACAAACACTAAACATTCAGAAAGTGGCCAAGGAGCTGAATCTAAGCACTATGTTTTGTGAGACTTGCATTTGTTTTGATGGGGTTTGTGCAAAAGTGCTGCATGGCAAATTTCATTTCTTGATACTCCAGATACTTGTAATAAAATATACTAAAACATAATTCAGCACTTCTAAGGAAATTTATAGTTCTGGCCCCTTTTGCCACTGAAAGGATGAAGAAAACATTTACAAAACTGATATACTCCATGGACTCTGGTGACATGCACAATTAAGAAAAAGGCATGACATCAGCCCATAGCTACCCTCTGAGTGCCCTAAAGCAATAATTGATATTAAATCCACTGAAGTGAAAGTTAACACTATTTCTGTAATCCTATGCTATTTTTAAAAAATTGTCAGCATTCAAATGATACATACCAAAGAGTAACACAGAAAGCTATTTGAACAAAGCTCAGTAAAGGTCTAACAGGTAGCAGTGGATGTTTCCATTTCTCACTAAAAATCTGAAAAGGCTAATTCTAAAACTGAAGAAAAGGGTACAAGATCAATGTGCTCTCATCACTCCACCTGATCCTTAAAGTAAAATTTGGCGTCTATGTCAATGTCTGTCTTTTATGTGTGTAACTCTCATGTGTTACCAGTTAAAACTATCCAGTGCTCATATTCTTGGCACTGCAAACACATTAAACTACTCAAAAACTCTTTCAGATCAGGAACTACCCATTAAAATATATGTTAAATTTAGGTCTGATATGAATATTTTCCTATTTCAAATGTTGGCTATAATGTACTATTTTGGAATGACAGAAATATTGGCAAATGAAATATTAATTGTCAGAATGGCAATGACATTATTGCCTGTGTTGCTACCCTAAATTGTGGGTGCCTTTGCACTATTTTAAGATCATCATCATCACCATCTCTTTTTTATTTTCTGAACAAGATAAATACATCCAATTCATCAGATATCTAACCATGAATAGAATAACATCACAAGGCAGTGTAGCCTATGTGATGGACCACTGCAAACAAATGAGCCAATTTACTAAGGGTTATGATTCTTGGATCAGTAGCAAGGGTAAGGATGGATGAAGCTGTGTGGCTTGAGCTCAGCAGGGTTCTTAAAATTCTTTCTCAAAAGTTAATTTGCTTTATTTGCGATCCAAAACTCAAAGCCTTACCCCCCTCCAATCTAGAAAATGTGCAGTTTTTAAAAAATCACATCAAAAATGCGATTGCACAGGACCCTAGGGATTAGATTTAAAAGATATATGTTTGGAGTGAGGGAATGCACATTTTTAGAAGAGTATATTTGCACAAGTGTACCCTTTCGGACAGAAGCATAGGCTCAGGGAATTGCAGGCATTTCCTGAGAATGGTGCTCCTGCGTGTATTAATGTTTGAAATTTTAAATGGAGCATGGTCATATGCAGGGCTTTTTTTGTCATAGAACGCACCAGAATGGCATTCCGGCACCTTTTTTTCTAATGGATTTTACAAAGTGATTTTGAATAGCGTAGCAGATCAGCAGCAAATATCATTAACATAGTGCCTGCGGGCTGCTTTTGTGTCCACTATCTGCTATCTGATAGTGAGATAGTGAGGGCGCTGCTCGGCTTGGGATGCTGCTCCACTGCTCAGCTTGGGATTACACTGAGTGCTTACTGCCGGCAGCGACATGAGTTCCGGCACCTTTTTTTTTTTTTTTTTTTTTTTTACAAAAAAAGCACTGGTCATATGATTTGCAAATAGGAACAAAATTCATGTATATCACATGGCTGAAGCCAGCTAACTGGGAATCATGTAATGGATTGGATAATTGTACCGCATATAATCATTTGAAAGTGAAGGCTATGATGTCTGACTAGATGAACACATCTGAAGTTATCATTGAAAGGAGGGTCAATAATATTCACTAAAGGTAGCCAATATCTTTAGCTTAACCACAGTCACATTCTGCAAAGTGCAGTTGTGACCATAATAAAGCTGTCTTTGATTCAGTAAAGAGGAGACTATCAGGTTTCCAAGGAAAGCCTTGATCAAAGCCTTTAAATCAGATCTGGTTTAAACACTATGCATGTAACATTTATTCTATGATATAAAGAATACAGAAGTATAAAAATACAAGTTCAGCAATCATCAGCAACAATATCAAGAGGCCTCATACACACTCGCATTCATGCAACACTCATGCTCACAGCCAATAGACCCGATCGGTGATCCATCAGGACTGTGGGTGACCCGTTGCAGTGCTGTTCTGGCACATACAGGAGCTGGAAAACCCAGTCAATTTTAAAGTTGACTCTATCAACTTAGTCCAACTGGATCGAACAGTGAACTCCTCTGAGCAGAGCTGACACACAGAAAGTGCTGGTCTTTATCTTGAACACACGCACTCTCGTCACATTCCATTCTCTCTATGGATGGTACAGCGTGGGCTTATCTTATCTGTAATGTTCCATTTTCTAACCACTCCCGGCCTCTCAGTTTTCTGGTTAGTCCCATCTTGCTTTTTCATTCTGCATTTTCTTCTGGGTCTTAGGCCTTCAGGAACTCATCCACACTGTAACACAGTTTACTGACATATTTCTTTAGCCTTATAGTTCTCTGATGTAATGGTTAGAAGTCCTAGAGAAGTTGGTGATTTTTAATAGTTTGACCATATTTCTTACTAGGATGATCTTCTCTTAAGCACTAGGCCATGTTGAAGGACTTTTATCACATGAAAACAATAGGAGGAAATGCTAAAATATGCATAATAACAGAATTTGTGTCAGCTTAATCTTTAATGCACCACTATCTATATTTCAGAATTTGTCATTGGACAAAATTGTCATCAGGAAAAGGAAGAAGAAATATCTCTCAAACTGATTATGATGTCAATGATGATTGTTGATGATGGTGGTTGCAGTAGTTTTCAGAATGATCCTGGCTTACCCATAAAGATTTGGGCTCTCTTTTTTGTCTGTCAGTTCTGCAGAATGGCAGCTTTACCTGCTGAGATAAAGAGGAATGGCAACCCCAAATACTGAGCACAAATATTTGAAGCTGTTTATAGGCAGAGACACCTGGGGAAGGCATCTTTGAGATGCTGCCATGCAGTATGCATATGTTGATCATGGATGGGTTACCTTGAGAAGGATGACACAATCCTTAGAAAGCAAAAAATTTAGTCAAGAAATTTTGTGGTGTAACAAAAGAGGGTAGGAATAGAGAAAAATGGAGGGGGGAGCAATAGAAACTCGTGTCTGGTTCTAACTCCTCATTGTGATGTGATTTCCTTCTTTTTAATGGCCCTGAATCCTTCAACTTGTCCAGAGATCTTCCCTCTTAGGGATGTAAGAAATATTGATTTGTTTGGATTTGTTTCTGTTCTTGCAAACATTTTTTTCCAATTTGTACATCCTAGAACCAATCCCATCCAAAAAACCAATCTCTGAATAAAGCCAATAGTTTTCTGAGGTGATTTGCAAAAAGCGTGTGTGTGTTTGTGTGTGTGTGTGTTAAAAAGTGCACTTTTGCAAAATGAACACTGACTTGCTTAAATCAATGAATGAAAAAGATATGCACTGTGAATGTATAACTTTGGGAAATTTTGCATGAATATATGCATAAATTTACATGCAAAAAGAAAAGGCAAAGCTTCTTAATTTATATGTGCTGAAATCAGAATGTGATTCAGGGTGGAATTCAGAACTTGAGCTTTGCTGAATCATGTATCCCTGCTCAGCCTTTCATCTATTCAAAAGGCAGAAATTCTTCTCCTTCCTTTTCAACATCTCCAGTATGTCCATTTCTACCCTGTGCCCACTGCCAAGGCTTGGTCATATTCTAGTCATTTCATTTAGTCTAGTGTGACAATGCCTTTGATTATCTTCCCTCTTCTCTTTTCAGTCACTCTTGTCACTCTATTCTTGTCCTCTCTATTCAGTATGAACTGTCACTGTTATCATGCCAGGTTTCATTGGGCCATGCTCCCACCCTTGTCTGTATAATGTATAATCTTTTAAAGTTCTCTATTGCTGCCCTCATTCCTGTCTAGCCATTAAAATTGCTACAGGCATACCACCAAGATCTGCCTGCATGCCAAGTGATCTTTGACCTGGTCTATTGGGTTGTGTCCTACAGTACTTTTGTACTAGGTGAATGTGGTCAATCAGATCATCTAGTGCATCTCTCTGTGCGGTATGTTAATACTGTATCAGAAGTTCCTCAAGCCTCAGGAACAGCACTCGGGAGAGTTATAGTGGCCCTGGGTTAAAAAAAAACAAATATACGGCGTTTCTTTCTGTCAGCATAAAACAACTGTTGGACAGAAACCAAGGTTTAGAAGTAAAGATTCAGGTGTTTGTGGCAACAGATTGTGTGATCCTGATTCTGCTGAGCTTCAATGTTATTTGGACTTTGTTCAAAGGAGTACATGACAGATGTTTGACAACTCTTTCCCCACTGTGAGCTTTTAGTAGGCTTTCACCAGGAAAGAATACAAAGATAACCACTGCCTAACTTTGTATCCATAATTTTCCAAAATGGAAAGCTAATCAGTATGAGGAAAGTCTATTGGTCTAAGTAAGTCAACTCTCATGTGATTCTGAAAGTGATATGATAGCACTAAACTTATATTATTTAGATTTGGAAAGATACTTGTGCACAAGTACATTTTCCCAAGAACCTGAGAGCTAAATCAAGCTATGTCACACTTCCACAAAGTTCAGAAAATTGTGACTTCATTTCTGGAGTGATTTTAAATGATATGTTGATGGTCGTAGCTTCTTCACAATGTGAATGATGCCTTCAATAGTCTGCTAATGAACCCTTCCTAGTAGTTTACTGCATTCATATAACATGTGCTTAACAATCCATGAATTGTGATTGGTTAAGGCTATTAGAGTTCTTATTAACTCTGCAACAAAGTTTGTAACTCTCTCCAAATGCTTAAGAGAGATCAATATAGTAATTAGGTTTTATCCAGCCAACACATACATATCACATATGAGGCTCATGATTTAATAAAATATTATAAATCTGAGATAATCATTTTGTGGTTTGTAGGCTTCTGCAACATCTATTTAAAGAGGGCTCTCACAGATTATAATGTCCATTGAGTCATGACACTTCTAATCCATAAAGAAGTAGAATATGGTGTCATGAAACATATTTGAATTAGAACCTCCCCATCTTGGAGCAAGGTATCTTCTATTGCCATATAACTATTGAACAACAATTATTCCTTCCTTCCAACTGTGTAATATTATCGAGATATTTTGTAGCATGAAAACTAACCTTTACTGTAATTTCTTCTATAAAGCAGGTAAAAAAATGGCTAAAAGATCACTTCTCAGATGGCAATGCTAAGTACTTTTTAAATACACTGTTTTACTTCTCAGTAAAGATGGATAGAATTGAAATAAAAGTCCATATTCCTTAAAGAAAAGGGACACAAAGTAGAGAAAGCAGCATCAAATGTAAGACATAGCATATAGGAAATGGGCAAAAGATCATAGGTTGAATTTACGGTCAACCAGCCATGAACAGAAGGGCTCCTTTAAATCTTCAGGGTTCCATTGATGGATTGTTAGAGGAGAAAAACTTTATTGATTTTTTTTTTGTCCCATTGTGGGCCCCTTTCATTGTGGCCATTCTTCCATTCCTATTTGTATAAATTCCAGTCTTTCAAAGTTCTGTAACTATGCCCTCAGTGAAGTGTAGACACTGGATTTATTAAAAGGATGCCACCAAGATCTGCTTCCCTGTGCCAGCTGCTCTCTGCCCTGGTCATATGGGTTGTATCCAGCAGCACCTTTGCACCAAGGGAAGGTGGTCAGCAGATGTTGGACACCTACAGCAGCCGTGTGTGCCAGTACTGTACTGGAGACTTCCCAAAGACTCCAGAGAAACTTTTGGGGGAGATGTTGTCAAAGACAGATTTATTTCCCTGCTTTCCATAAGAGAGAAACCAAGAACATGAATCAGAGCATTGGGGGACTTCTGAAAGCATGATGTTGCTTGGTGTTGGAGGCTTCAAAAGGAGGGCAAATTGGCAATCGCTACTTTTTTCCCTTGTCAAGCAGTGCTTCCATGTCTGGAAAAGAACCTATATTGCTCATATATTGAAGTAGAAAATAAAATACTTGCATTTGCATGCACACCCCTCCCCCCAAACAAAAATAAGCTCAAGGCAGCTAACAATCATAGACATGATTTTAACTAGTTGAAAACAATAAAGAAGATGTATTAAAACATATATAAAACACAGCCACCATTATGGAATAAAACAGCACTGAGCCCAACCAAATATTGTACAGCAGAGGACATCAGTGTGAGATAAAGTAAAGTGAATACAGCATGGAAAGGAATAAAGGAAGACAGAAGAGAGTAGAAAGAGAAAGACCCTTCATCTCTGGCTGTGAAGTTTGTGATGCACTGAGCTGACTATAGCTCAGCAGCTACATATGGTACTTCACCAGGGAATCTATAGACATCCTTTATTTGCAACCTTCCTGGGCTCCAAAACAAAGGAATTGTCAAGTACCTGCCAGGCTGCAATGCATGACTGACGGTCTGTGTTCAGCTTAGTGGGTCACAAATTGTGCAGATGTAATTGGATAGATCTAGCCAATAAAAATAATGTATTCCCCTTCTAGAACTTTGAGATAACTTGGTGCAACAAGGCAAGTTTGATCAAATCTCTTTCTCTTCTTAATTCTTTAAACGTACTGACACTGAAGCAAACTTTGTATGCCATTTATAGCAGGAAGTATAATTTTATCATTAAGATTTTAATATTTTCTTCAAAGTCTTTTTATGAACTGAGCAAGATCTCTGAGAATGTATAGGGCTGTGGATTAATTGACACTCTAAATACATAGATCATCCAAAGCTAAGTATTAACTAATTCCTGCATAGTCTATCATATATTATTACTAAGGCTCATAATCACAGGAAAACAAGGTTGGAGATGAATAAAAATAGCTAATGCACATTTGCATTGCAGAATGGAATCAGCTACATTTTGGTTCAATAAAGAAATACTCTGTGAGCTATAATGAAAGCATCATGAAACCTGGCAGGGTATAGTGAAATGTATTAGAATAAAACCTACAAAAATGCATGTTTTCACATGCAAGTGTTTCTAACAGAAAGTAACAATAACAATAAAGACAAAGTTCTATGCACTCCAGCCCTTACCTGGAAGTTCTATTACACTTAAAATAGCATACGAGTGCCATTTTGTTATTTATTCTCAATATAATGCCCAGGATTACATATCTGTGGAACAATGTTCTTTGTTTGAATGTCTCACCAAGTATGCTGCTTGCAACAATACTAGAGATGAACGTGTCTTGCTGGGCTTGAGTCATAATATGCCAATTCAAATGAGTTAATTTTGGCTACATTTCAGTCATTCTTATATCAATTAACTGATCTACATTTAAGCGCGCTATGACTACCTTTGCCCAATAACGGATGGCTGACTTGCTCACGTTGGCTATTAGACAAAATTAACTTATTTGAATCAGCCTATTACGAAGCAAGTCCAGGGAGACCCACCCATCATCAGTACCAGTGCAGGCAGCATAACTAGTAAGACACCCTGTTGTAACCCCCCCTCATAATCAAGCACGTAGCCAGGGCATGGCTCATCACAAGCAGCATGTAGCCAGGGCATAGTTCATCACGAGTAAAAAGCATGATCAGGGTGTCCTGTTCGCATGAGAACAAGAACACGAACACGGATGTGCACGCTACGCAAAGCTGACAACAAAGCAGGCTACGCTCCAGCCTTACCAGTATCACCGCAGACGTTATGCCCTTGTACCCACGCTTGCTTGCTTTTGCATGATAAATGTGCTTTCCCCTATTGTTCCCCTATTGTTCGCTGTCATTCAAGCATAAGTATGGAAGAGTATAAAAATCCTGCCTTCGATCTGCTCACCACCACACTCTAACAAGTGATGGTCCCTGCTGGCAGGTAAATAAATCTCTCTCGATAATTCCAAACAGTCTCTGGTCTCGTCTGTAAAATTGCACCATACAACACACCCCTCACCAGGTTTGCACAATGCAGCATGTTGAGTTGCTGAGTATAATTATGTGACTCCCCAACCATGTGACCAGCATGTAGGGGAGAGGAAATAATTCACTGTGGCCTATTTTCCTTTCATGGTCATGTGAACCAAGCCAATGCAGAGAAGTTCTCCCCACTACCACATTTTGCTTTTCTCAGATCTAACCTCAATGCATTGCAGAGACCTCAAGACAATCTTGGCCTCATTCCTAATGCACATGTTTTCAATGCATCCATTGAAATCATGGTAAATTACAGTTCCCGTCAGTAATGGATACCTTTCGATCAAATCCTTCCTACCTACAAGGCCTCCATGGAGCTTACATTAATGATGGGTGAGTTTGAAAAAAGGGTATCTGGATGCTGGGAAGGTTGGTGGACACTGGGTAAGATGAGCCATTCTATTCAATAGGTCCATCTTGTCATTTGGTGTTTGGTGATCACAGACACAGGATGAGGCATGGGACTCTTTTCTTTTTTCTTCCTTCCTTTCTTCTCTTTAGTTTTCCTCCTTCCTTCCTTTCTTTTCTTTAGTTTAGTTTCTTTTCTTTAGTTTTAATTATTGTTTTATTCTATTTTAATCACTGTAAGCCATCCTGCGCCGTTCATCAATAAAGGACAGGATAAAAATGTTTTAAATAAAAATAATAAAAAAAGACTTTCACATGGGTTGTAGTTCATCACAGACATCTTGTAATACTTTCTAAGATGAAGTGAATATGCTGCAGTCTAATGGAATGGGGAGAGATTAACAGGCATCATTAAGCTAATGCCTCATTTCCACCTGGATTGTATGCATACTTGTACCATCTGGATATATGCAAAATATGAGGGCAATCAAATGCTACTGGAAAAGAAGTGGTGTTTGTACAAGATCATGACAGTATGTGGCTACAAAGATAACTGCTCATGTTGAATGAGGGCTGGAATAAATTGAAGTCCTACACAGCAATCACAGCAATCACAAAGGCTTGCAGCCCTGCTTAGAGATTTGCTTGTAGATCGGGGCACTTTCAATTGTTCCATTGGGATAAAGATACTTTGGTTCTAGAGCCTGGGTTTTCAAAGAGTGAAGCAGGCTTTTATACTGAGGCAAGGGAATATTGCTAGCTTCAGGGCTGCATAGGGATATTTGAAACATGAACTAAGAGTGTTATGAAGACTCATGAAAAGGCAGAAAGCAATTGTGATACCTATCATTAGAGCTGCTTTGAATTTACTGCTTTAGTCTGAAAATTGCTTGCCATTCAGGACTGTTCACCAGGGCATCGTAGGCATATTGTGCGCATATTTGTTTTGCATTTACAAAAGCAAATCACCTATGCAAAAGAGGAAAATAGGAGAGTGAAGATATACTTCTTTGGAAACAATTTTGTTTTGTTTTTGCTTTTGTTTTGTTTTGTTGTAAGACCACTTCTAAAAAAAATCATTTACTGGACCCAAAAATTTATCACCCCTTTCCTCATGCCAAGGGTGGTGATGAACCAGTTTCTTACTTTCTTGGAGGATACTGATGACCGATCCATTCCAGTCTGATGCCTGCCTAGATATAGGACAGAATCAGCCTTAGTCATCCTGATGGATAGTCTCTAGGGAGCAAAGGTAGCATGACCCTCTTATTCTTGTTGGATCGATAAATGGCTTGAGTAGAACTTACCTTAATATCCCACTAGACCATTTCTCTGGGTTGGGAATTTTGCTGCAGTTTTACTTATATCTGCAGGGTACGGCTGCAGAATAACATTGACTTGCTGTACCTTGGGCACTTGGCTATTAAGTTGACAGGTGCCATAAAGGATTGTTTTGACTCCAGTGCTATTTAACATCTATGTGGATGTTGTACACTGATGACACTCAGTACTATTTCTTCATTATATCTGAATCAAGAAAGCCTGTGCATGAACTTGACTGCTGCATAGATGCAGTGCTTAACTGGAGGAAGGCCAATGGAAGCTGAATACTGAGGCAAGATGGAGACAAGTGGATAATTGGTTCCTGGATTTGACAACAAAGGGGTTTCCTTGTTCTGGATGGATTTGCAGTTTCCTGTCAAAAAGAGGACGTAATTTTGGGATGAACCTAGATTCACTGCCGTCCTTAGAAGCCCAAGTGATTTCTGTGATACAGAATAGCTTTTATCAACTTCAGCTGAACCATCAATTATAGTCTTTCCTGGACAAAAATCACTTAACCAATGTGGTCCCTGCAATGGTAACTTCAAGACTGGATTTATGTAATGTTCGCCGTGTTGAACCCACTGTTGGAATGCTGTGGTGTGGAATGCTGCCCCAAGGTTGCTTAATGGACATAACACATGTATTGAAAGAGACACATGGTCAAGTTAATTCTGTAATACCTGGCCTTCAATAGCTTAGACCCAGATTAGTCAAATCATTGGTTGGGTTCAGAGAACACAAGCCATGGTAAGGAGATTTTACCACAGCTGGCCTGTCATGTCTTAACCCACTTGTGATATTCCCCCATGGGTGTGTACAACCAGAGAGACTGTAATGAAGTTTGGAAATGTTAGAGCAAACCATTGATTCTCCCCATGGTCTCAGAAAACCAATAGAGGATCTCTGGAACCGGGTCTGGTTAACACAATAGTAAGATTTTGCCACGGCTTCTTGTGTACCTGCCTATTTTCTATCCCAGTAGTGAACCATGATGTCATTACGAACTTCATGGGAGGCCTTCATATCTGAGACACATTCTGCAGCGGTCCGTTTGCAAGCAACATTGCAACATGCTCTCTGTGTGAAATGATCCTTTCTGCAATACCCTGGCAGTGATGTGTCAGGCAGCAGTGATCACGTGCTACTGATGGTTATTAAAAACTTTTTTACCCTGGCTGTTTCAAGTCATCAACTTGTCTAAATACTGCTATGTTTTAAATGAGGCAATGTTTTGTTAGCTCAAGTAACCCACTTTGGGTTTTTCAGCTGTTTTCTTTTTGTTTTGTTCTGGTTTGTTTTTTTAAGCAAAATGGGCGACAAGATATGAATGTTCTAAAATCAATCAATCAATAAGAAATAGTCTAAACTGCTTACTCTTAAGTAATTCCATATTGCACATGGATGAAGAAATCAATATGAACATACAGGGACCAAAAGGAGGAGAAGAAAATTCAAAGGAAATGAGAAAATGAGAGCTGATATAAACAAAACGGTGCTGAAAACAAAAACCCCCAACATCTGTTACTGTGGGAGAAATAATGGCAAGGGCTGCCTCATCAGTTCAGATATGCCCTTTCAGAATACAAATATCATATTGAAAAACAGGCACTAGAAATCTTTGATCTCCCATCACTTCCACATATGTCAGCTAAAAATAAAATTTGTATATGATGCAGATTTTCTTGAAGCTCTAACCCATTCATTACCTGTGGGTGGTCTTTTCAATATCTAAATGCAATTTTAGATGCCAGCATGATAGATTTTTTCATATCATTCCTTACTTTTCTTCAGACATTATTATTATTACCTATTGTTAGATTTATTAAGTGAGGTCTATATGTCATACTTATTTAAAATCAGTGTTGACAGGAATGAAAAATTTCTGTTGCAACAAGGGAAAGAATCTATTTTGACTTTAAAATATGAAAATGAAGTACATTTCCATTATTATTTCTCTCCAGAGTATTTGTATCACACAGGTTTACCTTTTGCTTGCATGTGGTCCTAAACTTGCAGATCCTTGTTGAGAATGAATGGCATTCCTCTAATGAAATGTACCCTTTGTGGTGTGGGAGATGACACAAAAAGAGAAAGTGTTTTGGCCAATGAAAGCATGTATTCGGGGAAATAGACCCCAGAGGCTGATTCCATGGTAGCAATGGATGAATCTGTAAGCTTTGTTTCCTGCATTCAGTTGGGGAAAAAAGGAATTTCCTTCTGGTATTTAAAAGGAGGTATGATCTGATATAATCTTATAGAACAAACCAACCTGAAAGTCCCACCAGTTTGTACCAGCCCAATTAAATAGATACAGCTATTCTAGGCATAGGGAGGACCACACTGCACTTGCCTGCTATATAGTTTTTAAAAATGAGGAATCTGTGAAGAAAATGAAATAGAATCACTTTTCCAGAAATAAAAACCAGACAAAATGAGTACATAGAGATTCAAACTCAGAGTTAAGCACCTGATGCTTTGCATCTAGATGTTGCTCACACATTTGATTTTATATCATTTTTTCTAGTTCATTTATGAAGGCATTTGCAGTGTTTTGCTAAGTGTGTGTGTGCGCGCGCGTGTGTGTGCGCGCACATGTGTAAATAGACCAAATTCTTAGTCGGCTCTGTCCCACTTTTCATAGTGCCATGTTGTCTGTTTTAGTTTTTTTCAGATAGTCTTCTTCTTAGTAACAACTGATGTCAATATATGACCCAACAGATTTGGTCTAATGGCAACCCAAGCAAATTTAGAGTTGAGTATAATTTTCAATGGCAAGGACCCAAGAGGAATTTTCCCTTTCCATTTTTAACTCTTCTTCCCTCACCCCTCTCTTTGGTGAATTCCTGAACCAAAAGATTCCTTGGACCAATATGGGGATTAAACTTTGCTTATTCAGTGGGTTTCACACCTTTGTGAAGCTTTTACAGCTCCATGATGAACACCAGAGCTGAGACCCATGAAACAACATAGGAGGTAGCTTGAGTGTAACTGAAGGAAAATTCCTAGTGGATTTGTGGCTTCAGTTGGATGTGTGGGCATATCTACAGGCACCAAGAACCATAAACACATATACAGAAAAAAGAGAAAAACAAAACAAATAGCAAAATAAAAACATACAGACACATAATAATGCTCAGAGATACAGTGGTACCCCGGCTCATGAATGCCTTGGTTCATGACCAAATTGGGCCACGAACAAAACTTGCATGAAAATTTTGACTTTGGTCACAAACTCTGCTTTGGGTGGCGACCAAGATTGTAGCCATTTCCCCCCCCCCCACCCACCGAGTGGGGAGATGGCCACGATCGCAGTTGTGTTCGTGCAGGGAAGATGTGGGTGATCATGGGCGTGCTCCTGCAGGAAAGATGGGCACAATCTCAGCCATCTCTCTCCCTGAATGGAAATATGGCCACGATCACAGTCGCATTCATGCAGGAAACACATGTGTGATTGTGGCTGTGCTGTTCTGCACCCGTCTTTCCTGCAGGAGCACGCCTGTGAGCATGCACATCTTCCCTGTACGAATGCAACTGCCATCGTGGCCTTCTCCCCACTCAGGGTGAGGTGGGCAGATGGCTGTGATCGTGCTGCTTGTGGGGGGGGGTATGGCCACGATTGTGCTGGTGGGAGGGGGAGATGACCGCGATCGTGCTGGTTGCAGGGGGCGGGGAAGCTGAGATTGAACCCATCTTTCCTGCAGGAGCATGCCCATGCCTGGATTTCTTTGAGAAGCACCACCCCAACATAATTGTAATGAACAGAATGTTGAATCCGATGAACAATAACATGGTCTCTCATTTCCGGAGGGTTATGCAACACAGGAAAAAACAAGTGACTACAGACAGATTTTTCACCAAAATTGACCCTGCTGCTAAGAGACAAAGAAGAGAGGGAATCCCTGAAAGAGATCTCCTCAATGTCCTTATGGAGGGGAGCTCTCCCTCAAAACAAAAATCCCCCCCCCACCTAGGTTAGTGTTCTCCACTGTACTGTACAGTACTTTGTTACTTTGCTGTTCTTTGTCACTTTGTTTCAAAATTTCTGATTAAAAAAAAATAATAAGTTACAGAACGGATTAACCTTATTTACATTGAACCTTATGGGGAAATTTGACTTGGCTCATGACCAGAGTTGTGAAACAGATTAAGTTGGTGAGTCAAGGTACATTGAAACGGTCTTGAAAGTATTACTAAGAATATATATACATAAATATCCACACATACGCACCCAAATGTTCAAAGTTCCTGTTCCACATTGCTAATATAGGTCGAGGTAGGTTGACCAAACGTCAGAATGAGTATTGAGACAAAGTTATCAACAGTAGCAAACGGTAGGATGCCAGTGTTTGAGGTCCTCAGTCCATTTTCAGGTTGAGGGAGATGAACTGGTTTTCCATCCCAACAGTGTGAGTCTCTTAGCCAACATGAGGGCTCACATAGTCCACTTGAAGGGACCAGAGGACAGCTTCCAGGATGTGGGAATGTAATTCAGCATTACACTGGCACCTTTAAGCAAGAACTAATTATTTAAGACAAAGCTGATGTGTTTAACAACTTCCGTACAGAAGGGGGGCATTTTTAATGACTACTTGGTCTTAAACTGTTTATGAACCTATCACATGTGTTTCGTATGTGTGGTGGACGGTCTCGAGGGGATACTGCCCCAGTTTCTACAGGCCAACGATCCCTGACAGACTAGGCGGAAGAAGCACCCTGCATACTGTTATGTTATTCTTCTCTAATCCATTCCTAGTTCATTGTCTGTTATGCTACCTGGAACAGCTAGTGCCTGGTCAATATTGAAAGATCTGCTTAACACTGTACCACTATTTCAATTAAACAATCAGTTCAAGAAATAATATAATGTCACCTGTTCAATACTTCAGATCTGATGGGAGCAGTATTGCTGCAAAGAATATGGTCTCTTGAAGAACAGTTTAAATGTATGATAAAGCACTTCCTTCGTCCAACTAGATATTATCATTTCATTAAAGAAAAGTGAACAGGAAACAAAAATCCCTCCACTGGGATGATCTAGAGTATATTTCTTTTATGTCTCCTGGCTTGAAGCCTAAGAAGCCTGCAAGGTCTCTTAATATATTTCAGAGAGGATCTGCAAACATCTTACACAGCCCTCCTTGGGTCAAATTTGGAGGGCATTTTCCAATTAACTGAAATGAGATGCATAGAATATTCCCAACTAAACCTCACACAGGACTTCATTATGCCTGAGAACAGGAGTTGGGGCAGAACTCTGCTGTTCTAAAATGCAGGGTTAAGCACATTCACTGCTGACAAATTTTCATAGGGATGCAAGCTGGACTGCCCCAGATGTGTAGTCCAATCTCACCAGGATTTACAGAAAACATGTAACACCTGTTGCAGTTCCTTTTAGCAAACTTTCATCAAGTCACTACCTCAACTGTGGTTTAACAAAGGAGATAAAGCATATGGAAACTTACTACAGTAACACACACCACAATTAGTAATCAATCACAATCAGATTCATAGGTTGGCAGTGCCTGCTTATAGTATGAGATTTTTTTATTCAGTCAGGGGATTCAACTATCACCCCTTGATTCACAATGGCATTCCAGATATATGTAGGAATTAGTGTTGCTAAGAGTCTGGGTACATTTATGGAACTTTAATTTGTTCAAATGGGACAGAAAACTTTGCTTTGAAAGCAAAACTCAAGAACTCAATGCAATTATATGAAAGATGTTTCTGAATAAGAAGACTTTGTAAAGGGGCACTAAAAACACAGGGCTGGTAAACTAGTATCTACTGTTACCAGCTCAAATTGATCTATCATTAAGTGTATACTCCTCCAAGCTCTAGCAATCCCAAATGGTATAATCGTCTGTTTCTAGTAACTGTTTTCAGGATAATATGAACTGTAGAGTGTCAATTAGTTAATTTTCTCATCCTGGCAATTCAAATGTATCATAAATAACCCAGTTTAATTTATTCTGTACAATCAGATGGAAAAGGAAAGGAAGAAATAGTACACATGTCTAATTTTGATGGCTTGATCATCTTGATCATATCTCTTTGAAAGATGGGGCCTTCCTGCCAGATCTCATTTCACATTGTTGCATTGGTGGAGGAGAAGCCAATAAACTTCATTTTTAGCACCATTCCCTTCCCTATACATATAGTCTAAATCACAGCAGAGTTGCTAACAGTGTGTGACTGACAGTCTTTCCTGATAGACAATCTGTGATCCTTTCAGCCTTTTACTAATAAGCTCATTAGGATAGCAGGGATAAAAATACTTTCTAGGATATAGCAATGAAGCACAGCAAATGCAGTGCATGTCTGACCACTCAAACTTTAGAGAATCAATCTTTCCTCAATCAAAACTTTGCCAGGTTCTGCTGAATGTCTGCTGAAGGTTACTGCATTTTTTTTAATAAAGGCTTTTGAGAAAACCCCAACAAGCATACCAAATGAATGTAGGTCAAATCAAAAAGAACAGGAATTCCTCTTTTTCTTAACTAAGCCAACATCTAGACATCATTGTTAAAAGCCTTTTTAATCTGTGCTATTGTATGTTAGCTTGCATTATAATTTATTATATATATCTAGCAAGACCATAAAGTTATTTGCTTTATGTTTATACATTGGCATTGGGGATGGGCAGACCTTTCCTGGCCAATGCACTTTCATTTGTGCTCCCCACTAAATCTATTCATCTTATTCCCATATTAATCTGCCAGAAGTATCTTGTACACAAACTGAACCTCCTTCTGGAGCAAGAGGATCAACTTCAGTTCCCCATTCTTTGGGGAACTCCCAAAGCTGAATAATTCAATATTAGGTGCAGAAACCTCTGAAGATGGCTAGAGCATTTTAGTCAGTGAAAAATATTGAGCCGCTAAAGGGTGCCAGAAAATCTAAACACAGGACACTGTATGACAAAGTGCTGTATCCAGAACAATTTTCAAGCTGTAGTTTTAATCTTTAAGATCCTGAATAGTCTGGGTTATCTTAAAGACCACCTTTAGCTGTAATCCAAAATCCTGATCATGCAGCCACTGGTAAAATAATTTAGGACACAGATGACATGGCCTTTTCAGCAGTGGCCCGGTATTTCTGGAACACTCTTCAAGTTAAAAGTTGTTTGGCCCCTTCAACAGCATCACTGAAAAGAGCCTTTAAAACACACCTTCTTACTGTATGATCTAATTTCAGATCATTTGTTCTCATGCATTTATTTACTTGTGTCCACTTTATGCTTCCATAGCCTGCCTAATCTCTGATTATTTCTTTCATTTTTGAGTATATGCTTTGTGATGGCATGTTCTTGAAAAGTGACTAGTGAACAATTGGAACAAATACATAGGAACAACAACCATGCAATATGTAGTTTACTGTAAAGCCCTTCTTTGTTTCCAGTGCTTTTTCTTCTACATGTCCTGTAAACATGTCTTGAATTTCCCTCAATTTAGGTAAAGGAGAGCTTGCAACAGTATGTATTTAATCTATCAGTGTTACCCATGCATTACTGAAACATGGCCACAGTGGAAGCATAGCAAGAGCATCGGAAGAAACTGTGCAATATGGTTCTCTGAACATCCTATACCATGCATCAGAACTGAGCAAAAGGTGATGCTGCATCGAACTACTGCAGAACATATTTTCACATACTCTCACAATATGCTGTACACATATTGCCTTCCCACAGACCTTGAAACAGCCACTGCTGGTACAGAATAATAGATACTCTCTAAGAATGCCACATCAGTAGTTCCCCTTCTGCACATTGTGACAAGCAGCATTTTAACGGATATTCAAGTGGGGTTTTTATACTTGATATTGCCTAGTCATTGATATTGCTGGGTTGAACCATAGGATGCTCGGTACCATTGTATGGAACTTGACAGGGGACACCATCCATAACCCTTCTTTGTGCTGCAAACCATGTTTTGTAGCAAAACTCCTCAAGCCATTACATACTGACTTACAATAATTGCTCAGAGAAAGGTGAGGTTTGTTTGTTTTTTTAAATAGTCTTTCCTGGAATAAGCTGCTTATCATGCAACTGCCCCCTACACTTCTTCTTCTGTTGTTCTTCACAAAAGAATTGGTTTGACATTGAAACTCATATCACACTTAATGTGAATAACTCCTTTTGCTCTGCTCAAAACAGTCAGTAGTTGGGCTCTTTTCTGTTTAAATTATTATAAAATCTAAGGAGAAAGTGGTTCTAGTTCTTTGCAAAGCTATTAGTAAAAACCTGTGAACTGCTTGGGAATCTGGATGCAAGGAACTATCTCTGTGCAGTCATTACAGCATGCCTCAAATTAATTGCCAGGGCAATATAAGCTCCCTGGGTGTGTGCTTTTAACATTTTACAAAATCACTTCTGGTAATTGAGTAATAAGGGCAGCAGATGGGAAGTGAGGGGATGTAACCTTTCCCCAGCACAGCAGTTCACTTATTTCAAGCAAAGATTGTTCTTGCCAGGTGGATGGAAATGTTCAATGTACTGTCTTGTTTTCATCCTGTTGCCATGTATAGAACTGAGCAACATTAAATTGTGCTGTCAATTACTAACAACAAGTACTCCATGATGTGAACACAGGCAGTATTTTTGTCTTATCAGACTGTGTATTAAGTTCATTCATAAACAGGATCTAAGTTGGGCAGAATTACCAGTTCTGCCAGGAGTCTGTGCTGGCCTGAAATTTGTTGCGAGGATAAAATGGAGAGGAGGAGGAGAATTATGTAAGCTGTCTTGACTTCCTTGTCAAAAGGGGAGGGGGGTACCTTATTTATTTATTTATTGTATTTATTATAATTATACCACCTTTTTCCTTATAAGGAACTCAAGGTTGCTTACATAATTCTCTTCGCCCTTTCAATCTCATCCACCCTGTGAAATAGGTTGGGTTGAGTCTGTGACTGTTTCAAAGGCCCCAGTGAGCTCAATGGCTAAGCAGGGACTAGAAGAACCCAGATCTCCTGAATTCCATCCCTGCACTCTTAATTGGTACTCCACGTAGCACCATTTGTTTACCCCTAACCCAAAAATTCACCAACAGGGTATGTGACATGCATAGAGGCCTTTGCATGCATCCTAGCGCTATGTGGTTAGAGAAATTCTGAATGCTCACCTTAATCCAATTTAATTATCACACTCCTTGCACTTGCAATTTGTTAGTTAGAGGTTCATTTTAAAGTGTATCGCTCCCTGCGCTTTTTTCCTTCATCTTTTTTCTTTTCCCCTTCATTAAAAAACATCCCACTTCACATATACACTGAACAGCAACCAAGCTAGTGATAACTAGCCAAAAAAGAGATTTTGGAATTGGGTGAACAGTGGTATGTGCCGCAACCCAGTGTGCCGCTTCTGTGAACAACGGCATATTCTAGGATAGGTATAATCAGGAACAGGACTGAAAATAATACCAGCAGGATCCTACTGCCCTAAAACCATATGCTGCAGCCACACCTGGAAGATTGTGCTCAGTTCTGGACAGAAAGGATACTGCCAAGTTGAAAAAGTGGCAGAACATAGCAACCAAACTGATAGAATGGCTGGAACAACTCTCCTTTGCAGAAAGGCGATATTGTCTGGAACTATTTTGCCTAGGAAAAAAGGAGGATATGAGAAGAATGATCGAGGTGTGCAAAATTATACTGTAAAGATTAGATATACAGTGATATGTTTTTCCTCCTCTCATAATACTAGTCAACATTCCTCTTATGAATCTTAACGGTGGGATATACAGGAGGGATAAAAGGAAATATTTCTTCACACAGAGCCTATGTAAAAGATAGAATCCACTTCTGCAAGATGACCACTGATTTGTTTTTAGAGAAACATCAAACAAATTCATGGATGATAAGGCTAAAAATGTTTCCTGTTCACAATGTCTATATGCTACCTGCATTATCAGAGCCTATTATTATTATTAACTATTATTTTAATACATGTAACAATCCCTCACTTTTTAAACAAAGAAACCAAGGTTGCCTAGAAAGTCCCCCTCCTCTCTATTTTACTCTCACAACAATGACCCTGTGAGGTAGGTTAGTCTGAGAATCCGTGACTGGCCCAGAGTTATTCATGGAGTTTCACGGTCAAGTGGGGACAGGAACATCACTAGTATGCCTTTGTATACCAGTTGCTGAGGAACATGAGCAAGAATTACACTCATGTTCTGTGTGTGGACTGAGCACAGGCAGCTGGTGGGTCACTGCGTGAACAGAGTGTTGAACCAGATGTCTCCATGGTCCATGTCATCCAGGCTCTTCTTATGTTCTTAAGCCCCAGTTCTTACTTTTTCCTTGACTGTTAAGTTGCCCACAGGCTTTCCCCCTGTAGCTTCTTCCAGGAGTGAATGGGCCATAGTCATCTCATACACACTGTTTTGAGGCCCTGGATTGCTTCCTTCTCATCCACTACACTTGAAGCCAAAGCAGTTGCTGGTAGGAGATGCAGATTACTTTTGGCTTAAGACCAATGTGGCCTTAAAACATGCTATCTATATGCAATAGTTTGGAGTCCACTAAAGAGAGAGACAATTCACTGGCCTGTGAATTCAACTTCTCTATTTTTTTCTTTCCAGATATGTGCATTTGTCATAGACAAAATATATGGGAGGGAGCAGAAACATTTGCTGGTATGATCAACTTTTGGGATGTTCCAGGCTATGTTTACACATGTGCTCCAGTTTGAACACTTCCTTCATGAATACAGACTGAAATCATGTATTGGTTTTACAGCAATCTGTTGTATCCAGACTTAATCATACATCTAGTACATCAACTGGAACCAATGTAACTAAAATTATCTCATATTGAATCCAATGAGTCTACTCTTCGTATGATTAAGCTTGGATCCAACACATTTTTAGTTGATTGAGGGTCTGACTACTCATCATGAGTAGGATCCAGTGATGGAAACCTGCCATCTCTAAATCAGCAGGAAAAGGAAAGTAGCACTTGTTAGCACAACCCAAGAAACTGCCAGTTGCTACCAATTCCAGAATGAGGCAACTCCGTGGAGCTCCCTTCCATAACCTTCTCCGACATTGGTATGAAGTAGTCCTAGGTCATTTCCATGTGTGCTAGGAACTTTCCAGTTGTGTTAGCAGTCATTCCCACTAAGCCGGCAGACGTACTGCATATGGATTGCAGTTAAATATTACCTTGCAATTCACTATTGGCTGAGCCTTGCCTTGAAGGGGATGATTGGGAGCATAATTCCCACTGAAATAACTGTCATCAACAGAGTGTTTTGGGTCTTTTGTTAGCTACATGACGTGTGCAGGTTTCCATATTGCTGCCTTTATTTTTGGGAGGGCTACACCTTTGGAATGTCTACTTCAAGCACTACTCTGTGTATCTGTTTGCACTACAACAACCTGCCAGATGAGAAACTTCGTTCCTTTCATGGCATGAGTTTCAAAACACTTTGTTTTCTAATATAAGGGACTACCCACTCCCATGTTACAATTCTACTGGGTGACAGTGTATCTCCAGCTAGAGAGTTGTGGCTCTCGGGTGATATAGAAAAGTAATTATAATTTAAAAACTCAACAAAACCCATCAAACATGGCTTTCTCTGGGACAAGTTATACTGATCTGAGGGGAATTGCTGCAACTCATGTGTCAATTGCCATCGCGATACTGGTCTGGTTCTGTGGCCATGTTGTTAAGGCAGAGCAAAACATGGTCTCCCTTTTTATGGTGTGCGCATTTGTGCATGCATTTGATTCAATAATACCATGGTGTTTCCCCTGCCACTTTTGCATGGTGCATGTTGTGTTGTCTTTGTCATGCACCAATATTGTTGAGAGAAGGTGCCAAGGCTGTGATGAGAGTGGTGGCTGATGATGCAGCCATAGTCTTATTCTGCTGTTTAGTTCTGATCTTGTTGCTGGGAGTACAGATTAAGATAGATTAGAACTATATACATTAGATTAGAACTATGTTATGCCAGCATTAATCCCCAGCAGAGCAACTATCCAGCATAGCAAAACCATAGAATAATCTTATCTATGTACCTCATTTTTCCTACCTATCACAATATATACCATAGATCTTTATTTCACTTTTAATGGATTGAAAAAAATGTTGATGCACTAAATTAAAGATTGCCAGCGTTTTTCTAATTCTGAATGTCATGCTTAAGTTGGAATAAATGGCAAGCATAACAATATGCATGCAGTTTAACACTTTACTGGTGTGAGATTTACAGTGCTGACTTAGTTTACTGTTGCCAAATATAGTACTACTTCTACCTGAGCCATCTATCCTAGGACAGAAGATGGTATAAAAGGTTGATGACTTGAAAGCTTGAATAATTCATAGTGTATGCTCTCTTTCCAGTGAAATAGTGACTCCTATTTTAGATCAAGCTTCCCACTCTGGCATAGTGTTGTCAGTTGAAATGATTGGATTTTCTTTCTTTCTGGTTACTCTTTAAGCATGGATTGAGTTTTAAACAAAAATTTAGACTCCCTCAAATGACAAAGATTTTCCACACTGTAGTAATCCTCACAGCATGAAAATATATGTTGATGATTACAAAAGTTTTATATATGGATAGAGAGAGATAGTTTGTGCTATTTTATTAAGTCATTTTACAAGTTTGATTTATTACAGTGGCTTCATGCTCATGTTCTACAGCTGGGGAGGGCAAGCTGAGCCCTAAGGCAGCATAAAGCCTTTCACTTAATTGCATGCAGCCCTTTTGCTAATTTCACAAGCCCTCTGAAGCCATCAGTTTAGACTGACAAGAGCTGTCTATGCCAGCCCTAGCAGTGTCCAATTTGGGACTGAAGAGGAAGTAGAAGAGGGCAAAAAGAAAAAAAAATGGGGAAGGGAAAGGAGAGGAGAAAAAGAACAGGAGAAGGCAGAGGTGGAGGAAGAGAAGGCATGCCCTCACCCCCATCAGCATATGCCTCTTGACAAATTGTCCCTAAAGGAATATAGATATTGATGGAACAATATGTCCATCCCCAGTTCACACGTTCCACAAATATATGCATAATTTAAACAGACATATATGTTTGATAAAATTCTGAAATACTGCTTGGGAAAATTGCAAGCACTATCATGGCCACAAAAGTACAGTAAAGTTATAATTCACCTAATAGTTCTGTTTGATAGGTCCTGCTATTCATATGACACAGGATTCTCTTTTCAGCAATGACCAGGCAAGCCCTTTTGTAAGCCCACAGTTAAGGTATGAAAGTGTGTTTGCTTCTCAGCAAAATGTTGACAGAGGGCTACTGGCTCAAAGTTCCCATTTGTTATCATAGCTAAGAAATGCTGATCACCCTATCCTCCATAAATGCATCAAATCTCTTTTTCAGACTATCTACATAAGTGGCTATATCACTGGGTAATGAATTCCAAAAGTCAAATATGCCTTTCGTAATGGAGAATTAATCTCTCCTGAATTAATTTGTCCTGAATCTCACCAAGATACCCACATCTCCTTCACAAAACCCAACTTCAAGTTTTATGGGTTATGTTATGTTAGCTGCGAAGTCGTGCCCAACCCATCACAACCCCATGGACAACATTCCTCCAGGCTCTCCTAACCTCCACCATTCCCCAGAGTCCACCTAAGTTCACACTGACTGCTTCAGTGACTCCATTCAGCCACTTCATCCTCTGCCGTCCCCTCTTCTTTTGCTGATGCTGATGGTACAAGAGCTACTACAGATATGCAGATGCCATTGTTCCTCAACCTAATACCCTGAAATATTCCATGGTATGTCTATTCCTTGAACTCATTTCTTGTGAAGAACGTAGTAAATTGAGATAGTAATTTGGTACTACATTTCATCTCAGCCCTAAAAGCTTCTGGTCATATTGTTATTCCTGTCTTCACCTTATCCAAATTTATAATGCCCTTCTTTTGAGACAAGATATGAGAACATGGCAGTGTTTCAACCACTTCCCAGGTTTATTTTCCTTTTATATTTAAATATACTTGTTTGTTTTATAGTTCCTAGTAACTTTCTTCTTCAAGGTCTTCCTTTACTTAATTTATTTCCAACAACTTGGCTTTTAGAGGTTAGGTCAAACTCGCCTAAGTTTGCATTGATCACCTCTTTGACTTATTTCTGTTGCTTTGATCAGTAGTTACTTTGTATAGGCCATCTTTTGAATTATGTAAATTTTGGATATGCTTTACTGACTGCCTCATAGGCTTTTAGTGCAAAAGTTGATAATAAATAGTTTAATAAGTGTAAGCAATCAATCACAAAATCCTTAGCTTGGTCCACAGATATATAAATATGTACAGTATAGACTAGAAATTGCAGTTTATTAGAGACAAATAGCTAGCATGGGTGTTATTCACCTCTGCAAATTGATGTCATTACTCCAGGCAACTTATTTTGAGTAGTTTGATCTTGTGGGAAGGAGTAACTCCCTGCAGGAAATATGAGGACCACAGGGAGCTTCTAGATAATTCATTCAAAGCAAGGCCCTTGGTTTGACTAAGCTTTATTGTACAGCATTGCAATGGACTGACCCTCCTGACTTGCAAGAGCAGGAAATGTCTGATGTAGCTCTCAGGTGCTGTGATTTCAGTTCCTGTTTAGCATTGCCCTCAACAGTATTTTGGATGACCTGCTTTCAGTGAGCTGTATTTATTAAAGTTGTTGGTCTCATGCCCTCTCTGTGGCCTTCCCTCCATGGTTCTCTTCAATGAAATAAGCATACAAATAAATCCAGTCCCTTTACGATCTCCTTACTGTCTCCATTCTCTCAAATATCTACCAGTATCTAGTACAAATACACAATTAGATTACATATTTGATGTATGCTGAAGGAGGATTCCTGGGACCTTGAAGACAAGGCAGCACAATAAACTATTGTAACCTTTTTTACACTTCCTTCTGTATCAGAACTAAATGACTTGAATGTTGGATGAACCAGTAGCAATTTCAAGTATTCTTATTAAGTATATATATCAGCACAACTACTCATGAAAACATTGCTCTCACACAGGTGGTTTAGGGACTCAGCTGCATTCATTTGGTGTACCAGAGACTCAAGCAATCTAGTTTCTTTGGGAACCTAAAATAGCCCATTCCTTATGAAATCCTTCAATAAGTTGCAGGCTATGTACCCATGCTGTTGTGGGTTCTTCTGTAAAACAGCTTCATGGAAAGTCTGAAAAGATAGGGGTTGTTAAGAGTCACTGAAGTTCAGAAGTTTTGCTTTATGTAATGAAAAATGAGCTAACTTCAGCTGTTTTTAAGCCGAGTTCTTGCAGAGAAGATACTTGAGGAACTACAGTATTAAGAAACTGTGACTTTTTATAGGCTTTTAAAGTGATGGGGTGAATAGAGGAAGGAAAAGCAGCAGCCACCAGACTGGCTGCTTTGATACCACAAGTCTCCTTCCAGCAGAAGAAGCACAGAGTCATGGATGAATTGAAAAGATCAGAGAAGATTAGCTTTAGATGGGGACTTAAGAAGTGTCATGCTGTTCTACTCTCCTGTGCTTGGCTTGGACAAACAGTGGTCAACTCAAAATTCCTATTGCACATCATAAGTTAAATGACTTGTAACTTAAGCATTTTACGATTCCAGTAATTTGTTCATATATTTGAAAGAAAAGGCATTAGGAGCCAGGAGGAAGGGAGTTTGCAATAAGTTCCCATTGCATGACATTTCAAAATGAAAGTAAGATTCTGTTTTTTAAAAGGTTAAAAAGCTACCTGTTATAGATGGAAACAGAGTAGAAGGAAGGAGGACAAGCTGTTTTGACCTGTGGGTGCCTGATCCAGCCAAGGTACCCTACTTCAGGTTTGATGAGACTCAAGAAGATGCAGAGCTACCTGTGTCAAAGAAGATAGTTTTCTGAATGCAGATTCTGAATGCAAAATATGGGTGCAGATTATCAAATAAGGAAAACCAAAATAAAACCTTGTACTCCTTAGTCCAACCTATTGGGTGTCTGAACGGCTAGGAATGGTCCTGTGGGCCTTTAATAGTGCCTGAGGGAACAACACATAAATTCCTCCACACAGGCTGAGAACAAAAGGCTACGGGCAGGTTCACATGATACAACAATCCATGATTGTCTTTTCTCACATGTGGGAAGTAAGATACTTTACTGGGCCCCCAGCTGGTCACCACCACCCAATTGATTCTCCCCACTCCAGCACCCATCCTAGGAGCAATGAGGGAATCAACTGAGAGATGCTGCTCACAGCTGGGCACCACCATCCAGCTATCTGGACAGCAGCAGAACATCACTCATGTTCATGCTCCAGAAGCATGTGGGGGAGCAGTGGGAATGTCAGCTGAGTGGCGCTGGCCTTTCTGGAGCTGATCCTGCCCTTTTGCTTCAGCATGGATCAGGCACACCCTCCTGTTCCACCACTCCCCTCGTGGAAGTTGGAGGTGAGGGGACCTGATAGGTTCCCTTCAGCCTTGTTTGCACACCAGAGACTGTTTGGAAGCCACAGCATGCTAACTTGGCTCACCATCACAAGTGTCAAAGAAAGGCTCCTCATTCTTCCCCACAGTCCTTCCTGGGATACTGCCTGGGGGACTGAGATGGAAGGATTGAGTGGCAGGGAGGAGTCTTTGCACCATAAGCCTGATCATTTGTCAGGCACACAGAGGTAAAAAGCATATGGACTGTGGTAAACACTCAGGGCGGCTTGTAATGAGATGTGAACCCTGCCATAGAAAAGACATGTCTTACCTACAGAATGATTGGGGAAGGCAGTTTCAAGGTCATTTATCTGGAACTCTTTTGAACAAGCTGAAGATCTAAGTCCTTGGCACGCTTTCAAGAAACTGCTTTGGGTTTTGGACTCTGGGAAAGTTCATTGCACTACCTGTTGACCCTCAGTAACCTTCTTGCCATTCTTCCAGGAAGCTGAAAGATGCAGGTGCTTAACCATTAAAAATGTTGATCACAAACAGAATATGAGAATGCAAACCAAAGAGATAAAATGAGTGCAAACAATAGTTCCTGGACAAGCAATGCACACAACCATTCTTACAAAATGTTTTTGTTAAAAAAAAAAAGACTACACACTTAGTGTTATCATACCCATTTCTAATTGTTCAAGTATGGGGTCTCTTTATCATGGGTACAATATTCTATCCTTTTAATTTTGTTTGTCAGGCTGCAAACAAGGTAGAGAGCCGTTATCCTCAAACTGCGGATCTTGAAACCCATGATGTTTGCCATAGAAATGACAAATGAGAGAAATTCCAGTGCTGCTGTTTCGAACCATAGGATGCCATTAGCAACTATCCATAAAACATTCCAGCCACATGAGCCATTCTCTTCCTGCACACCTGTTGGACTCCATTATGCTGAAATTCCTCCGCCACCAAAGCACTAATCAAGTGCGCCACAGGAGTTTAGAAAATGTGTTTCCGTTATCTGTGCCACATAAATGGCAAAGCAGCACGAACAGGAGCGAAGTGTCTGTGAAACAGACAGCAGCTGCTTCCTTAAATAATCACTAGCTTCCCTTCTTTCTGGAAATGCTTTTGCATTTGATCAGCACTATTTGAAATATTATGAAGTCTATTTTATTTGAGCTCAAATTGAAGAACAAATTTAACAGGGCATTTTTGTTTTTTTCAAAGTATGTCAATAATGCTTATAGTAATAATAGAAGTAACATACTATGAATTAAATTTGTATCATGGACTGTGTCTAGGTGATTCTGCACAAACATCGTAATCTAACAAAGCACTTTGAAGGAAACAAGGTGTCTTTTCCACAACCACCTTCATCACTATATGGGCAGATTAACAGAATGATGCTAACATTCTTTTCCATGGTTTAGAATAAGGATGGACTGATCAATATATTTCCAGTCCATATTAATTTCTTGTGATTTCTTTCCAAGTGCCTTTCTGTCATGGTTCGGCATTAATATGCAAATTTAAAGATGGATGGGATACACAAAACTTCATCTCTAAACACTATACATACATACTACAGCATATGTATTTCAAAGACATTTTATTACAAAATATGCATTTCTAAATATATTTTATCTCAAAATGATCTTTGTGTAAATATTTTTTATTCTGAAGTGCACATTTGTAAATGCACTTTTATATGTTTCTTGTGCCAGGAAACATATATTTTGGAGAAGTGTGAAATCTGAAGAACAGCAACATTCCAATGTTAAGATCAGGTCATTTTTAAATCAGAATTGACAAATGACAAATTCTTGAGGAATATATGCAGACTAGAATATAGAGACGGAGGCAAGAAGGAAAACAAATGAACTAATGACATTTTACTAGGGATGTTCATGTTCACCTCATCTGATGCCTCACTTCTGATTACTTATCTCCATACCAACATGACTTTGTAAACAAGGCAGATATTTTTATAGTCCCTACAGAACATTTCCAGCACAAGCCTTCAAAAACATGTAGAGTACCACTGCATTTTTCTCTTCCCAGCCCTGTGTTTTTTTAGTATGTATTCTGAAAATAATGGACTTCTTTATTCCGTGTCTCCTATGACCTCCAGTCTGCTTTTTGTAATAGATAAGAGATCTTAAGAGGTTGCCCCCAATTTTGTGAATATTTGATCAGACCTAATAAAAGTAACCCCTGGCTGTGGATTTTAGGTTGGTTTACTTTGTTTTATGTCTCCCTTGTGTAATCCATTCAACCACTGAAAATAGCAGGAGTGCCCCATGGACCCCAGTGGGTGCTCTTCCTTTTATCTCTGAGCTCCCAGTTTAACACCTCAAGTATTAAGTAGGTCTATCAAGCAAATGCTACTGTTTATGCTGTTTAAATGCTTTCTAAGTGAGGAATGAGGCTCTTATGAGACATATTGTTTCTTTCAGTGAGATAAAACAAAAAGCATGGGGTTTCGTAATGCCATCCTTTTCCCACTGTAGGAAAGTCCCTTGTTTATAACATGACTATATTTAAGCTACACTTTCACACTTTCTCACCCACCATCAAATAAAAAGGTATTGTAAATTTTATTGTAGTGCTTCTAAACCTGACATTGCAATATGTAAGGCACCCTCATAGTTCTCCACTTTATATATTATTTTATGGTGGGAATTAAAGGTTTTATGGGGCTATAATTTCTGACATTACCATCCATTCCTAAGAACTTAGTGCTATCCCAGTTATGGAGAGGCCATCTGCAGAACTGTAGCCTTTCAAGGTCATGTGATTGCTTCAGACTTGGAAAGGGAGGGGGAAGGAGTTTTCTAATACAATTCACTGAATAAAATTATACTGCTTTGAGCATATAGAACTCTGGAAGTATTCAGACAGGGAATTGAAAATCATGAAAATCCTGAACAAAAATGAAGAGGAAATTTTGGAGAGATCTGCATGAAGAGTGAAAGTGGTCATATATCCTGTGACCTCAACATTCCCCTAATTTCAGCATATTCTTTATACACATGCTTGGTAATTTTTTTTTAGCTTTGTGCAGCCCTGATCTGCTACTGCTTCAGAACCATTTTAAAAAGAAGGTCACCTTCTTCCTAGAAGTTGCAGATTTATCACATAGCCATTCAGGTGTACTTCATAGAACTAGAAGGAATTCTTTTCTCATTTAGCCAACCAATAGAGGGTTATTGCGGTGGTATCACTGTAACCTGTATTTGCATATTTTAGAAAGATGGACATACCGGCACATGCTCAGTGGAGAACTCAGTTGTGGAGAATCATTATTATAGGCAGGGGATGAGTAGTAAAAGGGAATGTAGATTCTATCCTCTGTGTAATTAGGAATTGGTGACTAAAGAAAAAGGTATGCCTAGCTATGTAAGACTCTGAACTACAAGGAGCAAGTTGATAACTAGACATTTCTCAACTTTAACGTTCAATATGCTGAATAATTGAAATATTCAGTGGAAGTTGGTGACTTCTATGTCAGTGGAGCTCTTTATCCATTGCAGCTATTTATTTAGAGCTTTGTAGGAGCTATCCATGGTGATGAACCTATTTTGCAGATGGATTTCCTCACCATGCATAGTTCAAAATAAAAGCTGCACTGACATGGAAATTAAAAACTTTTCCCTGGAAATTGTAGAAGACTTTGCTATCTTCCTTTGTATTAGAAAGGGCTTGAAATTTTTCATTGCTTTGTGAAACTGGCCAACAGCCATATTCTCAAGAAAACTGGTCTGGAAAGGTAGTGAGTACAGCAGACAACTACTTGTCTTCAAAAAGCTGCAAAGAAAGTTCCAAGAAGCAAAGAGACCTGACAAGTAGATAGTACTTAAAGTTTGGATTTAATTAGACTTTTTTAATTTATCAAGTACTATGTATGATAGTACTTAAACCCTGAAGATTAAACATTGTACTGTGTAGGCAACTGATAGAAGATATTTTGAATATATACTTTGCTGTGAGTGTCTGTAGAATCCTGTATTAAAATCCTTGGTTTAGAGTACATAGAAAACTGATTAAGAGATTATAGTAGCTACACAATTTGTAATAGGGAGACACTCTTTCATGATTATTAGAGGAAAATTGTGTCTTCAATTCATACTTTATTCCATTGTTTGTTCATTTTCATAGCAGAATCCTTTATATTCCTGGTTGTATCACCCTTACTTCAGCAATATTACACACACACACAGACACACACACACACACACAGAGAGAGAGAGAGAGAGAGAGCCAAGATATCTAGTGTTTGTTCACCCAAGCAACTTGACCTAGCAACCTTTACTTCCTGACCTTAAGATCTTTATCTTGCATACAGCCCACACAGGATTAAAAAGCTGCAACAGGACCATACATATAATAACAGCAACATCAGTATGAAGATAGTTAGCAAAATAATCTTCCTGGAAATACTCTTGTTTTGGAAAGATAATGTTTTGTTGTACAAAATGCTAAAAAGAAAAAGAATGGAGTTATTGGGTTTTTGTCTTTCTAAATATGTGTAGGATTGTGCCTGTAGAAAAGGCTAGTTTGATCCCAAACATCCATAGTTAAAGGCAAATGGATAGCAGAACTAGGAAAAGAGCTCAGCACAAGGCCATTAGGAAGTTCTATTAGTCAGATCACACAAAACTGGGCAAGGCAAACCAATGGTCAGACTCCGTGTGAATCGGTTCAGACAGTATGATAACTAAGGCTGTGACAAAGCTCCACAGAATCCATTCCTCAAGCATTTGTATACTCCCTCTCAAGCCTGGCCCTGCCTTAGAAAGAGAGCCTAGCTGAGAAGAAGTCTACAAATACTCATGGAATGATGTCTGTGCAACCAGCAATCTTCTGCATCACATGCAAAGCAAAAACAAAAGCTGCTGCACATGAAGCAGAAGAGGGACAGAGCTTGCACCATGGTCCTTCAGGGTTCAATTCATGGAGAGTGCTGTGGAAAGGCATGTCCTCAAGCAACTTGGACTCATGGCCACAACAAAGTAGACTGGAATCCAGGGAGCTCAATCCAGGGAATCCAATATATTCTTACATCCAAAGTGGGTTGTACCGCTCAAGGGTTCAGGGTGGGCTGTTATTGAACCATGGATGGTTATCATATTGTCAGAAACCAGTCAAGGTAACACCATGCATAATCAAGCAACAAACCATGGGTTCTCTTCATGGGTTGTTTGTGGTTAACAAGTACAATCAGGTTCAGATTACACATAACCCATGCTTCCACAGTTGAACAACAAGTCCTACTCAACCCAATGCACCTCTGTTGTCTGAACCCAGCCCATATAAGGGACCTTCATATGTCCATAAATGTGCTTTGAACAATTTATCCTGAAAGCAGGAATATTGGAGTGCGACAATTAGTTGTCTAAGCCTGTTTACACTGAAGTTGTAAAAATTCAAGAAGTTCAGGTAGTTACAGCAATCTTGTTGAATGCAAAGCCAAGGATAATTAACCATCGCACATATTTAAATGAAAAATATGTGTGATTATACCACCAGTAAACAAATGCAATAGGAAAATGCCCATCTTATTCTTTAGAGATAGTAGAAGAAAAATAAATGGAATACATCACCTGATTATTTTTATGTTTTATAGAAATATCTTTCCAGGGGCTACAGATAGCTACAGTACATAAGGTGGTGGTCTTTGTTCTCTGTACCTGAAATATGCCTAGAGCTGCCAATTTAAGTCAATAAGAATTTTTCCATTAATTTAGGATAGTTTATGGTCAGAATCTTTGAACGTGCCTGAAACAGTTTGACCCTTGTCTTCCTCATAGGATCTTGTTATCCTGCCCACTGGACTTTGCAATTACATAGTTATGGACTTCAAAATGTGGGCCTGGTGAGGTTGCTCATTTCTGTTGATACTCTTCTGGTTCTCACCTTCTGTATGATTATATCACTATTCTATACTCCTGCCCACTAGTTATGAACACCTTATATGTGAATAAATGGTTTTATCCTCACTGACAGATGCCTGCTATCTTAGCTTTGTAAGGAGCCATCTTGCGCCTACAAGGAAGAGCCACTGTGTTTTATTCCTTAAAAATTACTCATGGGGGAAATAAACATTCACATTTTAATGAAAGCTTACAAAATTTCACACCATTGAAACACCGTTTAAAAACAATTATTCTCTAAATTCTGCAGTGGAATTCTTAAAAAAAACAAAAATCCATATTGTGAGGTAAAGTGCCCACTAACTTGCATATGTTAGTGAAAATATCAATCAAAATAGATTCCATAAGAAAAATACTTGCAAAAATTGTGTATACTAGGCAAAAGACAAAACAAAATGCATGTACACAAAAATATATTTTATTTTTTCAGAAAAATTTTTAAAAAAATCTTAGAGATGAGCAAAGCTTAAGGTAGAAAAACTTTCAGATCTCAAGATGAACAAAACTGAAAACTGGAAGAATGAGGGACTGGGAGGAACTGTAATAGACAAGATAAAAGTGAGAACTTTGGTGAGTATTTGAGGTTTGTGTATACCCCTTGAATTTATCATTTATGTCACTGCGAATTCAGCTGGGAGTTTCCTCCCAGCACTGGTTCTTTTTTTTTTTTTTTTACTTCCAGAACTTCATTCAAGTTTTTTTTAAAGAACAATTGTGATGCAATCATATGTACATTTGTATCATTTTTCTTTATATGTGTCAGTTTACTGATCATTCTTATTGTTTAAACCCAGGTACAGATAGGAGCCAGTTCAACGTAGTGGGAAGATTGTTGGACCAGGGAGACCTGGTTCAAATTCCTACTTAGTCATGAAATTCACTGGGTGGTTTGGGGTCAGTCACTAATCTACTTCATGGGGTTGTTGTTGAGAAAATAAAATAGAGAGTGGGATCATGTACACCAGCATGGGCTCCTTGGAGGAAAAGGCAGGATAACATAAACAAAGTAACAACATCTTTCCAGAAGGAAAAGGGAGGGAGGGATAAATTTGATACAGTCGCGTTTATTGTCATGCCTCAGGCTTGCTTATTGTGTTGTGTTTTGTCAATGCCTGCTATTACATATGGGGATCAGAATAAACGTACATAAAAGAAATATGCTGCATGCTATCACATAAAGATTGATACAAATACCACGCAAAAGCAGAGTGCACTGACCTCCTACCGCACACATGGATGCAGAAATTAGTTTGGTGCTTTCAGAAATGGTCTGCTTGTGCTCGGATAGAGACAGCGTCAATTTGCTTAGACTCTGAAATGAACTCATGCATTGTTTAAATCAGAGAGTGTTCACTTCCTACCTATGAAAATCCAAACAGTAGATGCAACATTTTGCCTCTTTTGAACAAAACTAGATTATAATTATAGGCGTGGTTGCCCCCAAGGAAGGAATTACAACTGTCCTATGTCTGCAAAATAGATGCAGGGAAGTTGCTCAATGCACCTTATATTTTGACTTTTGAAAGAGTACTCCTTAATTTAATTTATTTAACCACTCACTCATTCCTTTTATTTCTAGAGTGGCTCTTTCTGCAGAAATCTAGCCCACTACATTTCAAAATGATAGCTGAAATGTAGAAGCAGACTTGAAGGTACATTCTTCAGGGTCTTGATAAAAACTATACTTAGCCTCACTCCCGTGTTCCTTGTGGAATATTGTTCAGAAAAATGATAGACATGGCTTCATCAGTAAGGTGCCTGAAAAGTGTCAGATGAATAGGTGTGCTTATTCATTGAGAAGCAGAGGTGAGGAGCAGCCAGTTGATGCTCTCTTTCCTCCCTCTTTAATTTTCAGCAAATTGCATAAATTTCAATGCCATAGAGGTGCCATCATGGATGGGTGAAACCTGCTAACTTTCAGAAAGATAGTTGCAGGTATTAAGAAGATGTGATGATTGAAAAACAGCAAAAGTGCTTTCTTTGTAATGTTTGTAGTTCTATCCTCACCCTCCCACAAAGCCCAGTGTTTGGAATCTCCCTGAAAACTTGTCCTATTATTCAAGAGTGGGCTTGTCAGTCATTCCCTCCTCCTGTACCCCCACCATCAGCATTTAGAGAAACAAAATCAAAAGGTACTATTTTTGGAGACAGGCTTTCCACTCTTCCAAAGCCATATTACAGACTTAGTCTCAGGAACAGTGCAGCTTCAGTTAAGCCCACTTTATCGGGGGATGTAAGGTATGAGCACATGAGTCAGAAGATGTGAGTTAGACGTGAGAGGTATATTGAGCTCATCACAGGTTTGTGCTTTTGCCATATTATAGCAAAATAGGCTGTGTAGTACTTATATGCCTTCCTGAAGAATGATTTAGCCAGTCCACAGGTACCACTCCATTTACTCCCATCAAAGGACTTCAGGTTGCAGGAGAAGCTTAAATGCATGCACATCTCACTGCGAGTGTTTCTAATCGACCAGAAAACAGGACATGTTTGTCTATCTATGGCACTTTGTTGCATTACACTGAGAGAACACACTTCTGCTCTCTATCCAGCATGCTGTTACTCTGAATAAAGGCTGACTGCTCAATTCAAAAAAGATTTTTATGGTCATCCATGAGAAAAAGGTTCAGAGGCACACAACTCAGTTCAGGCTTCTGAAAGAACACAGCTTGCCTCGGAACTGAGAAAACCTATACATGTACAGCACTCTACCAAAAATGGGAAATACAAGATGGAGCGATGGAGAATTATTCATCCAGCAATTTCTAGTGCAGAAAGATTAATCAGGGCTCCAGGGGAGAAATTGGTATGAGGAAAATTTTGGAAGCATTTCCAATTCTGAACCAATGGCTGTGCAAAAGTATGATAGTTCACTCATGGTAGCTATTCCTTGCCAAGTTGGGCATCCATTATGCTCTGCTCTTGCTCTGTTTCTAGTAGAACTGGGATACCAATCAATGGAACAAATAACACCTGCAATACTCATGGGCTACATGAGAAACTCCCACCCCCTGCCACTGGGTCCTGGTACCATCCTACATGAGTGAACAGCAATATTGTATAGAAGTGAATATATTAGCATTAATTTTTTAATATTTATCCCCTTCTCTATGTAAGTATGTGAGTGTGTTCTATAACTTTTTATTAACATTAAATCTTCAGAACATTTTTTAACTGCACCAGTCTCTTACCTGCACCATCCTATCTTCCTTCACTTTTTTTTATTCTTACTGTTTATCCATTACCTCAAGTTCTATCTTTATTGAAATGAGCCTGATGTCCTTTCTGTGCACCACATGCATTTCATTCATCCAAATTTCATTTTAGATTCAAGCAATAGGAAACCAACAATTCAAAAAGGCATTAACAAATATTGCAAGAGACCTTTTGGAAACAAAATGGAAACTGCAATCAATTTCTACCTAATGGATGTGAAAGATTTCCTCAAACTGACTCTGTCAGGCTATATTAAGTGAAATGTACAGGGGAATTTTGGCTGAACCTGCAACCTGTAAAGGTTGTTGGATTCCTCATTCATAATCTCTAATAACATAAACCCATGTATTGCTGAGCTAAAAACAGAACCTGATTGTTAGCAGATATGTTCATCCAACTTGGCTTCAAGAATTGATTGTCTTGGTCGGTTGAGCTATAATTATCTCCACCACCACCCTGAAAACCCCTGCAGTCTTGTTGTTAAAGTACAAACATTTAATAGATGTGTACACCAACTTCAAATTCCATTTGGACCCTGATTTGATGCTTTAGTCAAATCTTGAGACCATCTATTTCAACTTGAGTATTGAACCTGATCTGAGATTTGGTTTGCAGCTCCCATTAACTCTCATAGGGAATAACTTTTCCTCCCCTTTTCAGAATTGGGTTGTATATACCTAGTAGCTTGTTAGGAGGTAAATATACCTGTCATAAAATTAGGTAGAGGAGATTTTGCTATGAGGATTTGTATATATTCATATATACATAGACATTGGCATTAAAGGAAAGTGCAGATGTAATTTTTGCACTTACAGAAATGGATGAAATTTGCAAAGATATTTGATTTTCCTGAGACAATCAAGCTTGCCAAGTTTCAAAGGAATAAATGTGATTTTCTTTCTTGGACCATAAGATCATGATGTATTGGGTATTGTCTTATTCTTGTATTTAATTGCTTTTCACTTTTATTTCAAGCTGCCCAGGGAATGTACATTATTAGGTAGCTTATAAATATTGCAAATAAATAGATGGTGTTGGCTGGCTGGAGAAAGTTCTCCTCCAACACCCCCCCCCCCACAGTGCTCTGGAAACTCTCATTTGGAAGAGGACATCCATGCAAGTTAGTAGGAGTAGGACTGCAAAATGACATGGAATCAGTGTGTGTTTAGAGAGAAGCGGACTTCCAGAGCAATGAGTTGGCTGAAACGACTTGGGCTGGTCTGAGAACCTGATGAAAGACTAATGCATCCACTATCTGATGCAGGAGTGTCACACTGTCTCTGCAATGTTCTGCTTGTACTTTTATAAATAAATTTATAAAGTGTGTAGTGGTTAAGAACATGGGACTGGGACTCAGACAATCTGGGTTCTAGTCCCTGCTCAGCCATGGAGCCAACTGGGTGACTTTGGGCCAGTCACAGACTCTCAGCCCAACCTACCTCAGAGGGTGGTTGTTGTGGGGATAAGATGGAGGAGGAGATATAAGCTGCCTTGAGCCCTTTGCAGGAAAAAGGCAGGATATGAATTGATAAATAAATAAATTAGTGATGCTGATGCATTTCACAAATAACTGCACCATATTTTAAAAAACATCACTCATATTCATTTGTATTCTTTAGTTAGGCACACTTACACTGGAACTCTCACTCAGATTGTAATTAATATTAATGTGATTTATGAACTGATGTCCATTGTTTGCACTTTCATGGTTACCATTCATCAATCTCCAGACTAAAGATGCTTGAAGCCACTCAAGTGACATGCTCAACCTGCATTATTTGGAGATTTAATTATATCAGTTGAGCTGTTGGTGATTGGAAGCCCCCAGTCTCCTTATCTAATGCAGGGTAAAAGGAACAGTGGAAGTGATTTTTGTCTTCCCACCCTTCAGATTTTGCTCTATGGGCTTAATGAGATTGCTTCTGAGGATAATTTGTATCTTGGCCTCTCCAATCTCCTCATCCTGTCTACTGGAAATTCCCATTTTTCTTCCCCTCTGAGCTTGCTCTTGAACTTTGGAGGGAGGCCAGTGTGGTCCTTTCCATGCTGGTTTTGAGGGGGTAAAATCTTGAGCTCCTCCTTCTCAAGTTGAGGCACTGTTTCAGACCTTGGAAGGGAGAATCTGAACAATTCTGTGTTTCCTGGGAAATGTGTCAGTGTTCACCGGACTGTTCTCTTAATCCGTTATTCAGTCTTGAAACGAATTAGGAAAGTGCCCTTCCTTCCCAATCTGATTCCAGATGTTGAATCAGAAAGTCCAACTGCTCATTTCACAGTGCTCATGTCTATCAGGAACGCATGCTGAAACTTACTGGCTGCTTCCATGGTCCATGGTGAACTGGGGGATATGAATGGCAGCCATGCACCATGTGGTAGGTAAGTCTGATGTTATCTATCTGTAACATTTATATACTGCTTAAAATTAAAAATCTCCAAGTGGTTCATATATCAATAAAAACAATATTAAATACGATATCAGACACAATCACAAAATAAGTATATTTAAAACAGAGTATTAAAAACATTTTTAAAACTATCCTACAATGAAGCAATACTAATAGCAGCAGATGGAGCAGCTTATGATCAATTGTAGTTATTTACAAGCCAGGCATTTGAAGTGACATGTCCAACTGTTCTAGAACCGACACTTTTGCCTTCTCCTTGTTCTACTACCAATCAGGGAACAGAACATTGAAACACAAGATGTATGGCATACTGAAGCACTAGAGAGACACAAACTGCCTTCATGCTACAGTTCACAGCTTTCATTGGGAGAAGATATGTGTACTGAAATGTTACAAATGAAAAAGTGTGGGAGTTTTGTTTCAGTTCAGCTGACAAGAATTTGCCCAAATTCACAACTCTATTTGGAATGGAAAGAACTTTAGATTTTGTTTTTTAATTGAATCTAGGGGAAAGAAAAGCTGGTTGATGTGTCCTTCTAGGCCCAGGGCTTCGAGTGCTTAACCGTCTGGTGTTGAACTGCTGTATAATCATCTGGCCATGACTTAATGTTCCTATCTTCTTCTGACAGTATCCTCATCCTTAACAGCTGTATGGCTGGCAGGTACAACGTGGTTTTCTTCATATGAGAAGCAGCTGTACTGATTGAATTTGCTTTGCCCAGCTGGTAAAAACATTGTTTCAGTTCTGTTCCCATAAGAATTTACTAATATTTGATAATGCCTTCATATACAAGATGGAAACTGCTTTAGAAAATCTGAATATGGGAAAAAGGTAAAACTGAGAGATTCATCCTTCCCTAATGCTGAGACAATTTACAACTTTCATTGTGGGCACAGAACCTATCTTGTAATGGTTGATAGGGACCTAAGTCCCATGAAACTTGTCCTTGAACATTTCACCTCCTGGTAAAGAGGAAAACGTGTAATGATGTCTTCAGGAAAGCTTTCTACAAGCCACATTCTCTCCTTTGGCTAGTGGCTGGAACCACACAATTCTTTTCTGGTTTGTGTAACTGTAGATTGCAAGAAAGTCGTTTCTGTCTCATAGCAGCTGATTCATTGTATTGATGGTCTTTTTAAATGACAGCTAGCACAATTGCCACTGTTCTCTTTTCATAAAAGTATCTTAAATGTCTAACATTCCTTTTCCTAAAATAGCTGTTTTAAAAGTAGCTTCTTATTGGCTTTGCCATACATTTTCTCCATTCTGTGAGAATACACAGCAAAGAGAAGGCGTGTCCCGGTGCTAATACCTCAATATATCTCTTTCACAGTAGGAGGAAAGTTATATGACATGCACTCATTAAAAGTGAACTTGTCTTACATATGAGAATGAGGATGCTAGTGACAGATGCCAAGGGAAGATCTACCGCCTGTGTCTTTTCTTTTTGAATAATCCGTGTCTGTCACAATGTTTTTTGGAAAGTATAGGCATTACTGAAAGCTTTGATACAACTTATGGTTCTCTCTTTGATACCCACGAAAACATATACTGACATTCAAACATGGGGAATCTTTGCTGATGTCAAGTATGTTTGCAAATGCTAATTAGTTATCAACTGCTTCTTGGAAGCATATATTTGACTAGAAAGGAACCAGTTGAAAATTACCTTTTTTAATGCTTCTAGCACTTTTCTCTTTCCCACGTGAGCAACAAGTTTGCCAAATGTTCCTAAATTTCAGTAAATCAATTAAATATGTTTGGTTTCATTTCTAGCAGCATAATTAATGATACACTATTGTTTTGCATCTCTCTCTCTCTTTCTCTCTCTCTCTCTGTGCACACGCGTGCGTGCGTGCGTGGGTGTGTTCCTTTGTTTTATATCAAAAGTATTTGATCTCATCACTGACTTTAACATTTCATAAATATAATTCAAATGGCTATCTATCATTAGAAATGTCAGTAAACTTTTGTGATAAGTAATAAGTAAATATGGGGAAGCAAAGTTTGCTGATATTTCCGTATTCTGTGCTAGAATGTTGTCATGGTCCTTTACCTTGACTTTTTTTCTTTCATGGAAGTAGGTCTTTAAAAAAAGGAATACAAATGCAAAATAATGAAAACAAGATGCGCTCTGTTCCCTGTTAAAACAAACACAGTTTTCCAAAAGAAAAACATAATTAAGACTTGTTTGTTGTGGGGGTACAATTTTAATTTGTATTTAGTTTTGGAAGGATTGCATTAGCAGCCTAGCAAAAGAGAAAAAAAAGGAAGACAAGCACAATTTTTTTGCCCTAAAAAGACCCAAATTCCACAAAATTCTCTCTCTCTCTCTCCCTCTCTCTCTCTCTCTCTCTCTCTCTTTCTCCCGCGCGCGCGCGCGCGCACACACACACACACACACACATATATATGAGAGAGAGGGATATGGATATAAACATTTTATATATGTGCCTCCATGCAATATATTTGTTACTCAAATGTACTCAGTGGGTCTTTCGAAATAATCCTGTGTGCATGGAAGCTGGGGAAGAAAGTACTCAATAGCCTGACCTGCTACATCCAATGCCTTGTCATACAGTCCAGGTGTGTTCCAGAGTGAGAGGTGGGGTGGGTTTTCCTAAAACAGACTTCGAAAGTCATTCCTGCTTAAAATTGCATACAAAATTGAAGTCAGGTCACTGTTTTGCACATCCCTGTAAATATGGCAACATCAACCTTGAGTGTATTCAGTTCCTTTTGCAGTTCCTTGCGAAAATATTTGGTGATTCATACTGAATGATGCTCACTGATATTCAGAAACATGTAACCTGACCCTTTCCATTGGATTTAGTTTGCAAGGGGTGGTTTGTACCAGCTTCCTCTGGATCCAGTTAAGCATGACCTATAATTGTCCGATGTTTTAATACTGGCCAGTTGAGTTTTTCAGATGCTACAGTGCAAGTGGCATTTGGGAAACCTTGTAAATTTACTTTTACTTTAGTCAATTCAACAACTCATTGGTAAGATAATTTAGGCTACTACTCCGAACATCCCCAGCTTCAATGAGCACGGGTCAGGGATTATGAAAATTACAGTTCAAAACACCCTGAGGATGCCAAACTTCCTATTCCTCTCTTAGCCCCCTACAATGCCACAAGTCTTCATGCAGCCACAGGCAAAATCTAGAAGGAGTCTCTAGGGCAGCAATACCAACTATTGTTATTACCTCAGTATTTAGCCCTGTAGCTGGTGTGAAGTGATCAGCTATGCCCTCATACAATTGCTAGGATCCATATACTCCAGAAACAAAGGGCTTAGCTGCAGGATCCTTGAAAGGAAAAACAACTTAACATTAGCCCCCTTTCTCTGTGTTGCCAAGTATCTTTGGCATTATACAGGCAGACTTTGATGAACTTGAAAATGTAGCTTCTTGGTCTCCAACCCAGAACTTAATTTTTGTGTAGGTTAATGGCAGTGGGAATTCACAGCAGGTTGTGAATACTTTGCAGTCTTAAAAGCAAATGCAACAATGTCAGAGTAAAAGAACCCTAGAAAAAGAAAGCAAAAGGAAATGAAACCATTTCTTTACCAGCCCTAGAACAAAGATGCTCCTGAAGCGATATTTACATTCAAATGAATATAGGAGCATTTTAGCAGGAGCCATTTACCCATCAGGACTATTGGCCCATAAGGGCTCATCCATGTTAAGTATTCCATTTCTTTAGAATGGCATCTAATTGTTTCTTGAATGATCCTTGTGTTTTGCCTAAGCAATAGTGCCTGATAGGCCATTCCATATGTTTATTATGGTCTAAGTAGAAAAAAAAAGATCCTGCTAACATCTGTTGTGTGTTAGCTGCTTTTTAATTTCCATTTATGTCTCTTGAAATTCATGCTAAATGCGAGCAACATTATGCTACCTCCCAGCCCCACAAGACCCAGTTAAATTATAAAAGCTGAATTCAAGCCCGTTTAGTACCACTGAAATCTGTGGAATTATACTGGATTAACTTCACTTTAACTTGCTTGAGCTCAGGTTGTGATGCAGCTTGTATTTCCAGAAGACTGTGGTCCATTTGATTTCATAGATTATTCCAAATGTCTTCCATTCAGAAGTTTTATCCAATTTTTAGGTGTTCAACACAACAGTATCTTTGAAAAAGGCATCCTAGGTTAATTACACTTTACAGGCACCCACGAGAGAAGTAGTGATACAGTTCTCCTGTTAGTACTGAGCTGTTAAGAAAGTAAAGAACTCAGCATAAGGGTGGGATAATCTAGTGTTTACTAACCCTCTGATGACTCTATCTGGAGTTGATTTACACACATGTGTACAAGCAGGAATACAATTCTCTGTAGCCTGAAGAGTGTTGGCATACCACCTTTAATGCATGCAAAGTCTTTATACATACATGAAGTAAACAATGTACATATGCTCTACTCACTGAAGGGACAGTCAGTGCAAATGTTCACATTGGTTGTCTCTCCATAGTTTAGGGCAGATATTCACAGAGAACATTCAGCATGTGTATTAGCTATGTACCCTGCACACAGACTGTAGATACTGTACAGTCTGTTCTACATCCATACTGTTATTTTCATATAATGTCAAAGAAGCAAAGCTTGGCTCCCATTTCTTGAAACTTAAAGGCCAGCTGTAATTCCAATCCAGTGTAAAAGCATATCTGTTAAAGCTCTGCATTGTTAAATTTCCAAACAAATTCATTGAAGGCTCTCATCCTTAGTAGTCATTTATTTATTTATTTATTTAAACATTTTTTGCTGCCCCATTCGCTGAAGCCTCATTTAAGTGTGTCCTGATTATTATGCTTTTATATCCTTCTTATCCACACCTATTTTCCATATGCAAAAGCACAGACATTGCTCTCTCTTCCACTGCATTCCACACATGACATGAATAACCCAATTCTGATGCATACTGAAGAATGTTCCACAATGTTTTAATGAATTTTATTTCCAGTTAACAGTGCAATCCCATACATGTTTCCTTAAGAGTAAGTCTCATTGAACAGGTAGGTGTATTTAAGATTGCACCCTAACTACAGATAAGATTGCAGCACTAAATCTCATTCTCTCTCACACACACACACACGCACATGCGCGCGCGCGCACACACACACACACACACACACACGTGTATGAATGCATTCAGGGGCTGGAGTGCTTGAATCACTATAGAAAATGTGGCATGCAATTGCTGTTTTTAGCTACTGCCTGATGGATGCCATTTTTCTGTTTTTGTCAATAGATATATATGTATTTCCCAGCCACAGAAAAGCATGGAATTTGGCATCTTCCCCACGGGCTATGGCTTCTTCTGATCTAGGAAACTCTTACTGGATGATCATTCATTATATAAACTAGAATGACAGCATCTTACAATGTGGGAAATTGAAAATGCCTCCTAAATTAGATATAATTACATTATCTCACTAGGCAGAAACAATTAGCAAGTGAAGGGTGGAAACTGTGACACAAAGGTGTACTTATATTCTGGTGGGAGAGTTACAGTAATCAGATTGTCCCACAGTTTGCAAAAGACCTCAGAAATACAGAGAGGGATTCAGGCTTAAGGAAGAAAAGATCATCCATGAAGCCATCTGGGCCATCTACTACAGCTGCATCTTGAGACCCGCTGGTGCGGCACAGATCAGAACTGAGAAAAGGTCATGATAAGTCAGAGTACTCAGACACTCAACATGAGGTCATTCTCTTTTCTTAGTATCTTTTCTTTTTGATGCTTTTTAAGCTCTTGGGCGCTAAGCTACATATTGCACTCTAGCATTCTCTGGCACCATAGGAATGCTAACTGTACATGCTGTAATTGTTCTCTGCCGTCAAATCGTCTTCAACCCATGGCAACCCTATGAATGAAAGCCCTCCAGAATATCCTGTCCATGACAGCTCCATTCAGCTCTTCCAAGTTCAGGGCTTTGACTTCCTTTACGAATTCAATCTAGCTATATTTGCTCTCCCCTTTCCTCTTGTGTTTTTGGCTTTCCCTAACATAATTGTCCTCTGTTCATGTTATGAATGAAATGACAAAACTGAACTGTGCATGGACAAGCCCCACCAAACAATGGCATAAGCAATGACATGATGGATCTTTATGAAGATTTTCTTCTGAATTTTGGTTAATCAAAAGTACAGAAAATTTTAGGAAATTTTCATCACCAAGACAATAAAAATGAAAAACAGTGCAGTTTGCAATCATTTAAAAAGGAAGTTTCACATTCCTCATTTCTTATTTAGGGTAGACTCCAAAGTGGTTGTCAGTATAGCTACTGGAGATATACGAGGGGCATTCAATGTATTCTCGGTATCGGCTTGATTTGCTATTGATGTGGGTAATTTAATCATTTCATTAGCTAATGACACTATCTGAGGGTATACATGCAAAATTTCCAATAAGTGTGATGATTAGTTCCCTAGTAATCCTTAATGAAAGACGACCATGATGACTGACTTGACAATGTTGAAGAAAATCGAGCACCGCGCTGTGATTAAGTTCCTTACAAAACAAGGAAAACGTCAAAAAATCATTCACGAAGAGATGGTGGCCGTTTACCAGGACTCTGCACCTTCATTCTCTACTGTTCAAAAGTGGTCAAGTGAATTTAAAAGGGGCAGAGAAAGCATTGAAGACAACCCTCACTCGGGTGGGCCAGTGATTGCCACTACGAAAGAAAATGTGAAAAAAATTGAGAAACTTGTATTGGAAGATGCCCGAATAAAAATAAAAATGTTAGCAGAGATGACAAACTTATCCGTTGGTACCATATTTACGATTTTCATGACCATCTTAACCTTTCAAAGGTCTGTGCAAGATGGGTGCTACAGATGCTCATGGCACCTCAGAAACAAGTGTGAGTCGAGTGCTGCAGGGAATTTTTAGAGCTCTGTGGTGAAGATCCATTGAGTATTTTCGACCAGATTGTTACTGGAGATGAAACTTGGATTCATCACTATGACCCTGAAAGTAAGCAGGAGTCCACGCAGTGGCATAAAAATGGTGCTGACCCTCCGAAGAAATTCAAAGTCACTCCATCGGCCGGAAAAAACATGGCAACTGTGTTTTGGGTCTCAAAGGGAATTTTATTGATCGACTACATGAAAAAAGGTGAAACCATAAATGCAGCATCTTCCACAACCACTCTGCGTAATTTAAGAGACGCAATTAAAGAAAAAAGGTGGGGAAAACTGACCGCAGGTGTGTTGCTTCTTCACGACAACGTGCCTGGTCAAACGGTGCATGTTTTGAAGGCTGCTGTGCAAGACTGTGGTTTCAAAGAAATAAACCACCCACCCTATAGCCCGGACCTGGCTCCCAGTGACTACTACCTATTCCCGAATTTAAACAAAGATCTTCGTGAAAAGCGATTTTATGACGATGAAGAGCTCAAGGTGGCAATTAATGCACATTTTTTAGACAAGGAGGAAGGGTATTTTTTACAGGGAATTGAAAAGTTAATTTCTAGATGTAATAAGTGTATTGAAGTTATGGGGGATTACATTGAAAAATAAAAAATTATTTCAATTTATTATTCCTTTTTCTTCATGCTGATACCAAGAATACATTGAACGCCCCTTGTACATTTACAGAAAAAACTTCCAGCTTGTATAATCCTAGCTATATGGCAAACTACATGTGCAAACAATTTGGCTGATAGGTTCAGCTAAGAAAGGAAGAACTAGCAGTTTAAGCTCAGTGATTTTCTTCCAGCTCAAAGCTCAGTTGACCACATTCCTTGACCCCAAATTCAATTTGCTGTTTTTGTCCCATGGAAAAAGTATGCATTTGGATGCAGACTTTTAGGAAGTACACAGTTAAATGTGTATTCTCTCTTCATTCACTAAAGTGAGAAAAGTGTATTTTTTATAAAGCACATTTTAAAAATACTTCTTTTTCTAATGGATACATTTTGTGAATATGATCACAAAACTGGGGCTATGGCGCTTTACCCAGAAGTGAGCTTACATTTGGGGATATCAGCAAGGCAAATCCTGGTCAAAATAAAAAAAAATTAGTTCCCTATTATATCCTTCTAGTTCTCATACTCTACTGTAACAGTATGAGAAACTGAAATAATTATTCTTTCTTCCCCTATTCAACTGTTTATACATTGTTGCCCAACTATTCATTATAGATCTACTTGCAGCAGCCTAAAAAAATTCTAAAATGCATTAAAACAATAATAACTTTTTAAAAAACATATAATTCAGAAAGGAAGTGAAGGATAGGAAACTACATTAAAAAGCTCAGCAGAACTGAAAGATCTTGGCAGTCTTTTGGGAGGAATTTCCACATAATGGGCACCACAGATTGAAAGTATGGATGTGAAGATCTGGCTGGAATCCAACTCTTTCTCATTTGGACCTGACCAGGAAGCAAGTAAAGCTTAGATCCAGTCCATGAATGCTAGGGAACACTGACAGCTTCATACAGAGTATGCTAAGAATATAATTCTTTGCACAAAATAAGCAAAATACATAAACCTTTACATAAAATATGCAAATTGCATAGTTCTTTGCTCAAAGTATATAAACTATGCAAAGACCACAAGTCACATGCTTAGAAGCAGAACTCCACCTGAATTCACTTTCTGCCAGATGCCCAAGCAAACACTCTGCCAAAGGCAAACCTAGCACAGAGAGTAGCAGGTTGCAGTCTGGGTAGATGAACTGAGGAAATCCAATGGATTCCTACCCCGAAACTGGAATCCTCAGAAATCTCTAATTGAAAGTTGTGGGCTTTTGATTGAACACAGACAGGAGACAGGATCAGATGTCCGGATCCAGATATCCTGGTCCCAAACTAGTTATGGTTTCATAGATAAGAATCAACCATTTGAATATGAATTGGCTACAAGTTCTTGAGCAAAACAGTCATAATGCCCCCTTCCTCAGTTACTCTGTTTTTTGTAGCCAGCACCTTTTGTCCCGCATCCTTTTCCCCATCTTTGCTACCACTTGCTTGCTTGACAGACAAAGAGCACAATCCTTTGGCCTTCCAGCATCCTCAGGAAAGACATAGGAATATTCAGAGCTGAATCGCAAAGCCAAGTTCCTGCTGTGCCTCCGTTGCAGTCAGCACAGAAAGAACTATGCTGGCTGCCTCTCCAAGGATGCAACAGATCCTGAAAGAGGTGTAAAGGGTTCACCAAAAAGCAAGGAGGAGAGGAGGCTGGAAGGAACTCCATATGCTCATTATTTTCAGTGCTTCAGCCATATTCCTTCCCAAATGGATGTGGTTGTTTGGCAAGTATCCAAAATGTCTGTTCTTGATGCTGCACCCACTTTGAGTTGCAGATGGAAATGAACTGAATCCAGTGTAGAGGTATTAAACAACTGGGGTAATAATATTAATAAATCAGGCTCCAGAAAAGAATCTGGCTGCTGCATTTTGTGCCAGCAGAGGTTTCTGATAGGTTTTCAGAGCCACCCAAAATAGAGCACAATATAGTTCTAGCCTGACTTCACACTCCTCCCTTCCCCAGTTGTTTCCCTTTGACATGTTGGCAAGCATTGGGGCAGGGATATGTCCTGTTCTACTCTATAAAGTGCCATCATCATCAAACACCCTTATCACCATCTTTATCATTATCGTTTTACTTTGGAAAATGGATGAGACAAATGCAATGCAAGTGAGGTATGGTAAAGTACTTCAACAAACTATGTACAATTGTTATCATGAAACACACACCCACATCCACAAGAGTGTCCAAGGTTTTTCCCATGCTTGCCTAACATATTAAGAGCTTCATTTGAAGTCAAATTGTATTACATACATATACGCATACATAAAGTTTCACAAGAAACTTCACAAGACTGGATCCTGAGTGCTTTCTGGGCCCAGTGCCATTTATTTAATGGCCTCAGGTTATTCTGTTCATTACAGATATTTTCCTGATATTCATTAAAAATGAGTAATATACTGCAGTGTTGCTTCCTAGCAGTTAAGTCTTGTTAAGAAGTAGTAACATCCTAATGCAAACATGCATTGCTCAAATTCATTGTTTCTTTAAAATATTCATATACCAACCTTCATAAACAAATTTAACTGTGGTGTGCAACCTTTGTTAAAACACTGCTTAAAACTGACATAAAAATCTAGAGCAAGGCAGGAAATCTAACAAAGTTAATTTCCCAATGAATCTGTTCCAGCTTTGATGAAAATATAAAAATAAGAGTACAAAACTACAGCTGCTTAATTTTGGGGCCTCGATATTATTGAGATGATGGCCATCACTATCATCGTCATCAATGGTTGTTGTTAGCATCATAGTGCATAATAACACATAAAAACAGTTGCTCATCCTTTGCCTGCCCTGTTTCACCCAAGGTGACCATAGAATTGATAGCCTGCCCAAGCACCTATTTTCAGGTAAGGGATGAGAGCAATACCCAGTATTGCCACATTGTTACTGCAAGCCAGGACTTACACAATGCTGTTGGCTTTTGCTTAGTCAAAGAGTGGCAGTGGCAGTTTGCCACCATAGTGCTGACATTCACTGGGAAAGCACTGCTTTTTCCATTAACCTAGTAAATGCTACTGGTGTTGCATGGGCGCAGATGACAAGGGAAATCTACACTAGGCTTTGTAAGGCTTGTGCCACTTGTTGCTCACCCCAAACAATCTGCCTCAAACAATTTCTCCTAGTATGGTCCAGATCTCTTCAGAACACTTATATCACAGTGTATTCATTGGTTGTGTTTTTTGTGAAACACATATTGCAGTGCTAAAGCTGCGCTATTGTTCTGGGAGAAGAGGAGCAGCTTTGGTGGGCTGCAGGAGGAGTGACGCTACAAGAGGAAGTCTCCTGTCAGACTTCAACAAAACAGTAACAACCCTGAGAAGAAGTTGAAGATGGGCTGATTAGTCTCTCATTGCTTTCTCACCTTGCTCAGCCCTCCAATGACCCCTCTCTCTCTCTCTCTCTCTCTCTCTCTCTCTCTCTCTCTCTCTCT